>NC_083765.1:816357-1021357 GCF_963514075.1 Conger conger | reverse complement strand
GACACTGTATGGAATAGCTTACCAGGACATATAGCGGAGGCAGAAGCATTTTCGAGACCAGGCTTGATACGGTGCTAGATACTATCTGGCTGTCAGGTAAACTCAGCATTAAGTGCACTTGAGCTGCAAGCATTGCTGGACTGAATGACCTGTTTGTCATTATGTTAAATGATGTTATAGCTATATTATATTATGTTATGTTACGTTATGAAACTACGGTGAAAAAGAAAGTGCAACTTCTTTCAGTTCTATGGTTCTAAATTTTTTGGATATAACCTCATTTAGTCACCTACTCTTAACCGCAGATAAATATAACCTCTTGTGACAAACACAAAAAATGTTACTTTGTAATTTTTATGAAATGTATGCACAGGGTGTGGTCTGTACTGAGGAGGGGATTAGATCATGTGCATGTCTGTGTTTAATGGTAACGTGGTTTATCCAGGCTCATGGTATATAAACATCTCGCACACAGTACTGAAACTACACTAATTATAATCATAAATGATATCACATCCAGGGTAAACTGGTGAAGTTACTATAAAACAGTTTATCATGGAACGTTGTACTTTAACTGCTTACTTTAAGACTACCAGAGAAATACAGTAGGGAAATTGACACATATCTAGATGCAATTACACAGTAGCTGTGTGCCTTCAATACACCTGATTTTATAGAAACTGTACACCTTTGGCAGATGTTATTTTATAGAAACTATACACCTGTGGTAGATGTGCTTTCTCAGTAGCTTTGTGTCTTTGGTAGATGTCATTTCTCAGAAGCTGTGTGTCTTTGGTAGATGTGATTTCTCAGAAGCTGTGTGTCTTTGGTAGATGTGATTTCTCAGTAGCTGTGTGTCTTTGGTAGATGTGATTTCTCAGAAGCTGTGTGTCTTTGGTAGATGTGATTTCTCAGAAGCTGTGTGTCTTTGGTAGATGTGATTTCTCAGAAGCTGTGTGTCTTTGGTAGATGTGATTTCTCAGAAGCTGTGTGTCTTTGGTAGATGTGATTTCTCAGAAGCTGTGTGTCTTTGGTAGATGTGATTTCTCAGAAGCTGTGTGTCTTTGGTAGATGTGAGGCTGTCTTTGATTTGCTTTTACCTGCACAGGTCTGCGAGCCTCAGCGGAACACTCCCTCCTCAGATACCAGCCAAGTACGTCCCTCACCCTAAACCCTCTACCAGAAACCAGGCCCCGGTTAATGTATTTATATATTCTATAATGATTCACAATCATAATGGATTTGTAGGTACAACTGAATTGAAATAAGATTTGAAGTTATATTACATTTAAATACATTGCTTCAGACCTTAAAATAAGACCTTCCTTAAAGTATCTTTCTTTTCCTGGTTGTAGAGGTGAAAAGGGTGCAGGAATACGCAGGTATGTTCACATGCATACACACTCAGTACAGGCTCAGCACACACTCAGCACACACTCAGTACACACTCAGCACACACTCAGTACACACTCAGTACACACTCAGTGGCACTCAGTGGCACTCAATGAAATTATCAATTGCATTTGAATGGTTTCATACGATAAGTGGTAAAACAGAGATAAATAATCCAGTCATTTTCTCCAGTTATAAGCAATATTTAAGTATTGCTTCATATAATTTGATATTTTGTCCATCACTGAAATAGCTGCATTCATTCCAACACTGTTATTGCATCACAAGTATAAACTGCTGAAAGGTAAGATATTATGGTTTTGCCTGTAAAATATTCTCCAACATATATCTCCAGTGCAGATAATTCCAGATTATGGTGGAAAATTAATATGCACTGCTCCACATTGTTTTCCACAACAAAAACAACAACAACAACAACAACAACAACAGCAAACAACAACAAGCAACAACAAACAAAAAAACAGTGATGTGATTGGCTGTTAGTGCTTCCTGACTCAGTCAGCCAGTCAGATTGCAGCGGAGCTGGAGAGATGTAACAGTGGAACACAGATTCACAGATTTGCCTGATTCACATTTTCTCTTTTCCGTCTTCATTTCTTTTCCCTCGCCTCTCACACGTGACAGGAACGAGCCCAGAGACTGACAGAACGGCAGAATGTTTCAAATGTTCTCATTTTGATCTTTTATCTCGCAGTGGAGGTGACGCTGGACCCCCACACAGCACACCCCCGCCTCATCCTCTCTGAGGACAGGAAGCAGGTGCGGTGCGGGGAGCGGCACCAGCTGGTCCCGGACAACCCGGAGCGGTTCGACCGCGTGGTGTGTGTCCTGGGCCGGCAGGGCTTCTCAGCCGGTCGGCACTACTGGGAGGTGGAGGTCGGAGGCAAGACGGACTGGGACCTGGGCGTGGCCAGCCACTCCGTTAACCGCAAGGGCAAGATCACGGTCAGCCCCGCCCATGGGTACTGGTTCCTGAGTCTACGGGACCGGAGCGAGTACGCCTTCCGCACAGACCCGTCCACCAGCCTGGGGCTGTCCCACAAGCCCCGCCGCATCGGGGTCTACCTGGACTACCACAAGGGCCAGGTGTCCTTCTACAATGTGGAGGCGCGGCTGCTCATCTACACCTTCATCGACACCTTCACCGACAGCATCCACCCCTTCTTCAGCCCCTGCACCAACAAGTCGGGCAAGAACGAGGCTCCACTGGTCATCTCGCCCGTCACGCTCTCAGACTGAGAACAGGGCTCGCCGTCTTCCCGTTTGATACAGTGTCTGATATACACCGTGTTCTCATGTGATACAGAGTCTGATATACACCGTGTTCCTGTGTGATACAGTGTCTGATATACACCGTGTCCCTGTGTGATACAGAGTCTGATATACACCGTGTTCTCATGTGATACAGAGTCTGATATACACCGTGTTCCTGTGTGATACAGTGTCTGATATACACCGTGTCCCTGTGTGATACAGAGTCTGATATACACCGTGTTCCTGTGTGATACAGTGTCTGATATACACCGTGTTCTCATGTGATACAGTGTCTGATATACACCGTGTTCCTGTGTGATACAGTGTCTGATATACACCGTGTTCTCATGTGATACAGTGTCTGATATACACCGTGTTCCCGTGTGATACAGTGTCTGATATACACCGTGTCCCTGTGTGATACAGAGTCTGATATACACCGTGTTCTCATGTGATACAGAGTCTGATATACACCGTGTTCTCATGTGATACAGAGTCTGATATACACCGTGTTCCTGTGTGATACAGTGTCTGATATACACCGTGTTCTCATGTGATACAGTGTCTGATATACACCGTGTTCCCGTTTGATACAGTGTCTGATATACACCGTGTCCCTGTGTGATACAGAGTCTGATATACACCGTGTTCCTGTGTGATACAGAGTCTGATATACACCGTGTTCTCATGTGATACAGAGTCTGATATACACCATGTTCCTATGTGATACAACATCTGATATACGTTGTCTTGCGGACCAGAAAAGACATTCCAGATAGGAAAGAGCACATGTTTTTATTTTCACCAATATTCACAGCATAGTTCTTTCATGTGATCATATTTTCACCAATATTCACTGCATAGTTCTACAGAGGGCAGGTTGTCTTCCATATGATCGCTTGTTCTGGGTTTCTAACCTGTTCCACTGAGTCAGGTCTAAATTTTAACACATTCTTATTCACTTGAGAACTTTTATAAAACTGCTAAATATGGCCTTCAAAGCCATACTGTTTATTTATATTTACTTCACTTATTTTACATTGTAGTTTGTAAATAATGCAATCAATAAGTGTATCTGTAAGTTTTAGGAGGTTGATTGACATATTTTTGAATCCCTGTGTTTTTTTTTTGACATTTTTGTCATTTGCAATCAAGCTCAATGGGTAGGCTCCATGCTTGTATTTAGCTGGGTGAGCTGGCCACAGTCTGTTTGTCTTGTGATTTGTATATTTTGTTGCCCTTCTTAATCCTATCAAATAAAATGTTTATCCTTTTGATTTTTGTTACATGGATATGAATGCAAGCTCCTTAGTTTCGAGGGCTTTTGGCTGACCTATCCCATAATCCCACATGAGGATACTGCTGGTCCCCACAGCCATGACCTCCTCTGTTCCACATTACATTACAGTATTTATTCATTTAATTGGGCTCTCTTGAGATTAAGAATTATTTCTAAAAGCCTTTGTATATACCTGTTCCAGAAAATTATTCTGGAGAAAGTGTTGTCTCAATGCTTATGTGTAATTATGAATGAAGATAAAAATGTTTTGTGAGAGCTGTCATCCCCCATCTCAACTTCCCTTCAACACTCCTTTGCTCTATCTGTCTGTCTCACTCCCCCTCTCTCCTCTATCTGTCTGTCTCACTCCCCCTCTCTCCTCTATCTGTCTGTCTCAATCCCCCTCTCTCCTCTATCTGTCTGTCTCACTCCCCCTCTCTCCTCTATCTGTCTGTCTCACTCCCCCTCTCTCCTCTATCTGTCTGTCTCAATCCCCCTCTCTCCTCTATCTGTCTGTCTCACTCCCCCTCTCTCCTCTATCTGTCTGTCTCAATCCCCCTCTCTCCTCTATCTGTCTGTCTCACTCCCCCTCTCTCCTCTATCTGTCTGTCTCACTCCCCCTCTCTCCTCTATCTGTCTGTCTCAATCCCCCTCTCTCCTCTACCTGTCTGTCTCACTCCCCCTCTCTCCTCTATCTGTCTGTCTCACTCCCCCTCTCTCCTCTATCTGTCTGTCTCAATCCCCCTCTCTCCTCTATCTGTCTGTCTCAATCCCCCTCTCTCCTCTATCTGTCTGTCTCACTCCCCCTCTCTCCTCTACCTCTGTCTCACTCCCCCTCTCTCCTCTATCTGTCTGTCTCACTCCCCCTCTCTCCTCTATCTGTCTGTCTCACTCCCCCTCTCTCCTCTACCTCTGTCTCACTCCCCGTCTTCTCTGTCTGGCTCTCTCTTAATTATGAGTTCAGTTCAGACACTTCACTGGCATGACATCCTGTATTTCAAAATACATATTGTGTGTTATCAAGTGTAATGATAACAATGATCAATCATAGCAACAATACAAATAACAAACAGCAACAACAGCATACATAATTACTGTAATATAACACTATTACATATTAATCAATTCAATGTATTATTATGTTTGCAGTATCTTATTGAAATATTTTTTGCAATAGAGAAGGAAGAGAAGGAAGTGCATTTATTTTTCTAACTCTCATATGTTTTTAAAATGACTTTCAGGGCCCAGGCCAGACAAAAACAAGCAGCCAAGGCCAAGTGGCAAGAGCTGCTGGACTGACTGTGTTGGTCATTGGTCACCTAAAATGGGGGAGAACGTACAGTCCCCTATAGCAAGGCCAATTCCTTTGATTTGGAATACACTGAAAACACCTTTGGTATCAAGACTGTAAGACCACCCCATTGCTTTTACTGCAGCCTCTTTCAGTTGTTGGTTTCAGGGGTTTTCCCTTCAATCTCCTCTTCAGGAGGTAAATTCTGCTCAGTTGGGCTAAGGTCTGATGACTGACTTGGCCAGTCTAAAACCTTCCACTTTCACTCCCTTATGAAGGCCTTTGTTGTGTTGGCAGTGTGTTTTGGGTCATCATCTTGCTGCACGATGAAGTTCCTCCCAATTAGTTTGGATGCATTTCTCTGGACAGAGAAAGTAGACTTCTCAATTAATCCTACTGCTACCATCATGAGTTACCTCATCAATAAAGATTAGTGAGCCCACTCCAGAAGCAGCCATGCAAGCCCAAGCCATGACACTTCCTCCACCGTGCTTCACAGATGAGCTTGTATGTTTTGGATTATGATCCCTTCTTTCTCCACACTTTGGCCTTCCCATCACTTTGGTAGAGGTTAATCTTGGTCTCGTCAGTCCATAAAACTTTGTTCCAGAACTTTTGCAGCTCATCTCTACTTGCTAATTGTAATCTTGCCTTCCGATTCTTACTACTGATGAGTGGTTTGCATCGTGTGGTATCAGGCCTCTATATTGCTGCTCTCCAAGTCTTCAGCAATTGATTGAGATAACTTCACCCCTGCCCTGTGGAGATGCTGTTGTTTTCTTTGTTCGACCTGTTCGATGTCTGTTGCTCAGTACACCAGCGCTTGCTTTTCTCCCAAAGACAGCTCTCTGGTCTTCATTTTGGTTTATCTTTTCAAAGACAAATGCAGTCTTTACAGGCTAAACCCAAGGCTAAAACCAAGAGTAGACTTTCAGAACTATTTATTGTTTAACCAATCGATCTAACAGGACACATCTGGGCAACAAGAAACACCTGTCAGTAATATGTTCCAATAGTTTTTCTCACCTAAAGACTGGGTGGTCTAATACAAAAGGTGAAATGTTCCAAGTTGTTTAACAAATATAGATTGAAAAAACAGGAAATAAAAGCTGAAATTTGGATCTGTCATCTCATATACATGTTTTGACCTCAAACTCAATTGTCTTCATTGTATAGCAAAAACAAAGAAATTGGCCTTACTGTTCCAATACTTTTGGAAGGGTCTGTATAAAAAGGGGTGCGATTCCAGCATGCATAACCCGTTATGGATGTGCTTTTGTGGGTTATGAGGCATTGGTGATTATGGTGGTTTATATAAGTGGACACCAGATTCAACAAATTAGTCTTTAGTAATGACCATGATAATTAGAATTAAGTTTCTTAGTGCTGGGCTAAAACAAAAACTTGCACCCACAACGGCGCTTTTTGGATAAGAAATGAGACGGCAAATTGCTGAGGCAGTCGGTATCTTTCGTTTACTCCAATGTACCAGGTTATCCGGCTATTGACTCCTCCCCGCCTGAGGTGGCGCTAATACAGTTTTTAGACCCTTATGGATTACCGCAGCATTCTCTTTATTTTTCTTTCCATTTCTTCCTAAAACTGTGGGAGGAAGTTTGACCAAAATATTACTGAAACGTAGCAAAATATTGGCTGAATTTTATATTTATAATCGCTTTTTTTAAGAAAAGAGATGTGGTTTATTTATCTACTCAGCTGGCTGTCTCTGGTGATTCAGATCTCCTTCGTCACTCTCGCAATCGGTGAGTAAGTAGCACAGCTAATGCTAATTGTGTTGCCGTGGCCAACTAAGAATTAGCTACTGAAGCGGTCTGCCCGACAAAACTAGCTAGCTAGGCGATGAGACAAACTTGCTACCTGTGACCTACAGGAGAAAAATAAACTGTCGTTAGCTAATAAGAAAGTGATTAAGCAACCAACACAATACTACAATGGAATAGACGAATATGACTATTATAGTAAGTTTGCGTTCCCTAGCTAGCTAACTTTGATTACTACTCTAGCTAGCCAAGTTGTGAATTAGCGTCTAAAATAGGGTAATTTAACGTTAACTTTAAAGTGGGCGCAAAGAGGCTTGAGATCAGACGCATTCATGATACACATAATATTAGAGTGTATAGCAATATATAATACAGCTAATTATTGTTATTTAATGCTGTGTCATCGGGATCGCGTATCTTTTGTAAGTTAGCCTACTAGCCCGACCTGTTTACAATGATCATGAAATGCTTTATTTTGGTGGACTAGCTAGATGCGTTTGAGGGGTAAATAGCGTTTGCGGCCATCTGTGTCCGCCCCCCTGTCAAAAGTGAATTCCGAAGAGTGATCATGGTAGACGAGCAGGGCAAGTTTGCGCTGAAGTGTGCTACACTGGGCGTGTAGGTCCACGTCGGCAAGGCTAATCCAAGTCAGTCAGGACAGTCGATGAAATACGTGCCTGTGTCGGGGCGTGTCGGGACTGCGTTCCTGAGGATCCCCTTCTAGGGTTGTTGTCGGTATTAAAACATAAAATAAATAATAATAATAAAAATAAAAAAAATTTGACCTGTGCACACGGATTGGGAGCTTTAACAAACAAATGCATATTAACATTTTAATCTACAGTTTCGGACTGATCTCGTACATTTTAGCTTTAACTGAAATGTCCAAAGAGACGCACGCACACCAACGCATGCTCATGAGACAAAAATAGTAAAACTATGTATAATAATAATAATAATAATAATTATTATTATTATAATTATTATGTTTATTGTCCACAATTGTGGAAATTTGCCTTCGGCTTCACAGGTTCGTTAAAGCACATCATACTAAATAAATAAATCACAATACTTAAAATAGTAAATAGCACAACATGCACAGTACAGACAAAAATAACAGACATGGTTCTGCTGTAAATGATGTTTACGAATTTATCAAAGTTATTGCATTTGGTATGAAAGACTTTTTATAAATATTCTTCCCGCGACGGCTCTATAGCGTCTCCCCGAGGGAAGTTTTGTAAATTCTTTAAAAAGGGGTTGAACAGAATCAGACACAATTTGTCTGGCTTTTTGTTTCACCTTCGTCTTGTATATACATCCCAATTGGTTCTGCTCTTTCCCAATTATTTTACTGGCCATGTTTGTAATTCTGGACAGTCTATTTTTGTTCTTAGCCCCCAGGTGCCCATACCATGTACACAGGTTAAAAGTTAAAACACTTTCAACAAGACTTCTGTAAACGAGACTTCTGTAAACAGTCTCTAAAATGTTCTTTCTTATATCATAAGAATCCAATTTCCTGATTAGATACAAGTGCTGCATTGCTTTTTAAAAAAGGTATTCTGTGTTGGCTGTAAAACTTAAAGTGCAATTAAATCCTTTACTGCTTCAACAGGCTTGTCATTAATCAAAACAGGTGGAAAATAGTGACAAGCATTATGGTGACTTCTAATTGTTTTTGGTATATTTGTATATTTTGTATATATTTTTTGTTCTGATGAAGGCTTGGTTTAGCTTTGATTCATATATATATATTTTGTTTATCTTCAGCTGCTGGTCTTTATTATCTGGCCGAACTAATTGAAGAATACACAGTTGCTACCAGTCGAATTATAAAGTACATGATACTGGTAAGTTATAAATTATTATACAGTATATAGCACTGATAACTGAATTATGCTGTGTTTTTGACGCTGGTAAATGAGATTATTGTTAATTCCCATTGTACTGCACACGCTCTGTGCAGATGGTCAGTTTGTGTGGTTGTTGTTTTTGGATTGTCTTCATTCAACATTTGTTTCTCATTTGATGCAGTTTTCCACAGTGGTGCTGGTATGTCTGTATGTGTTTGAGGGCTTCCCTGTACTGATGGTGACCACTGGTCTCTTCACAAACCTGGTTTACTTTGGGCTGCTGCAGAGCTTTCCCTACATCCTGCTCACCTCTCCCAACTTCATCCTGTCCTGCGGTGAGCCCTGATCACACGCTACACGCTGATCACACACACATGCTGATCACACACACATGCTGATCACACACTGATCACACACTGATCACACACTGATCACACACTACACGCTGATCACACACTACGCCCTGATCACACACTACGCCCTGATCACACACTACACGCTGATCACACACTGATCACACACTGATCACACACTACACGCTGATCACACACTACGCCCTGATCACACACTACGCCCTGATCACACACTACACGCTGATTGCACACACACACGCACACGCTGATTGCACACACACACACTAATTACATCACATTTACCACTCATCATTCCGCAATTATGCCCTGATTGCAATCTACTTCCCGATTATGCACTACGACCAGATAACACCCTGATTACACATTATACACATTACGTTTACACCCTCATTATGCCCTGAGTATGCCCTACACCCTGGTTACACTCTACGCCCAAGAATACACCCAGAGCCATGATTACGCACCTCCCCACGCCAATGTGAACTCTCCCATCTAACCCGTTTTCTCTGTTGTGCAGCACTTGTGGTGGTAAACCACTACATGGCCTTCCAGTACTTTGCAGAAGAGTATTACCCCTTCTCTGAGGTAAGGACACACAGTATTATTTATTTTAGTGAAAGGCACAAAAAATCTTTTGTGGGCAGGAATTGTCCGGTCAATTCCCTGGTTTAAAATGTGCATGTACAGGCCTGAGTGGGGACAGGTTGATGGCAGTGTTGGAACAGACTCCACAGAACTAAGCTAACATGTTACCTGTTCTATAGTGAAGAAAGGCTGCGTACCTGTGTGTGTGCGTGAGGAGAATCCGGGTCCCTGTATTTTATTGATTTACATTTACATTTTTGTCATTTGGCAGACACTTTTAATTCAAAGCGATTTACAAGTGCATAGGTTCTTCCACAAGTTAAAGCAACACATCCATAACTAGTAAAATACACATGAAGTGCTGTTCTAAACATACAGTCATCATACAAGTGCAATTCTATTTTATTTTATTTAAATTTTTTAATTTATTATTTTTTTGGGTTAGACGAGGGATATCGGAAAGGGGGGAATCAGGAGGTAGGACTAAGGTACAGTTTGCTGTCCTGACAGTGGTAGGCAAGTCATTCCACCACTGAGGAACCAGAACGGAAAACGTGCAGCTCGACCGCCGGGTGCTCATAGAGATTTGGCCTAGTTGGATAAAAATTAGACAATTGCAGTGGGCAAGCTGGTGAGAAGATGCTATTTGCAGTTTGACCACCAGGAGTCACTGTTTTATGTGTAAATATGTGTCTGCACGGTCTGCTGTGCACGTTGCTCATTATCTGAGAGAGCTGCCAGAGGAAGCAGTGGTTCATTGATCGGCTGGTAGGGGTCTGGTTTGCCCACTAAAGCTCTAGCTAGCTGACTAGCTGTAGGCAGTAGATTCTGTAGGCAGGTTGCTATGGTTACTGTGTGGATTGTCTTGCATGCCTGGCTTGATTGCGTGTCGGAGACTCGGTTTGCTCAGAAGGCCACAATCAAATTCAACCTGAAGGCATGAAGGCCAAAAAGCATGTTGCAAAAAAGCACTTTTCACTTCACTACATTACATTACATTAATGGCATTTGGCAGACGCTCTTATCCAGAGCGACATACAACAAAGTCACTCGTCACGAGAGAAAAGATCACAGAACTTAAATCATGAAACACAAATGTGGGAAATACTGGTAAATGTAGTTACTGAGTGACTAGATGGTAAATGGTTGGAATTTATATAGCGCCTTTATCCTAAGCGCTGTACAATTGATGCTTCTCATTCACCCATTCATACACACACTCACACACCGACAGCAGTTGGCTGCCATGCAAGGGACCAACCAGCTTGTCAGGAGCATTTTGGGGTTAGGTGTCTTGCTCAGGGACACTTCGACACAGCCCGGGCGGGGGATCGAACCAGCAACCCTCCGACTGCCAGACGACTGAGCCATGCCTTACTGCCTGAGCCATGACGCCCCACACTACAACTACAACACTATATAACATTGTGCTGGGTTGCCTGTGTTTCTGTGTACTAATAAATGTTAACGATGTTTCTGTGGGTCGTCCTCTTCAGGTTTTGGCATATTTCACCATCTGCCTCTGGATCATCCCCTTCTCATTCTTTGTGTCCCTCTCCGCTGGCGAGAATGTTCTCCCATCTACCGTCCAGCAAGGAGGTGAGGACCTCTCACCCCTGACCACCTTTTGGCCCGACCCTTCTCCACCCTCCCTCCTTTTATCAATGGAGGACACAGCCGCAGATTCTGTGTGAAACTCCAGTCCTGGAGGGCCGCAGTGTCTGCAGGTTCAAGTCACACTCCTTCCTCCCTCTCTTTCATTTGCACTCTCTTTCTCTCACACTCACTCTCTCTCTCTCTCGCTCTCTCTCTCTCTCTCTGCAGATGACGTGGTATCGAACTACTTCACTAAAGGGAAAAGAGGGAAGCGTTCAGGGATTCTGAATGTGTTCTCCTTCCTGAAAGAGGCGGTGCTTCCCAGCCGACAGAAGATGTACTGAGGGGGGCGGGGTCTGGGGAAAGGGGCTGGGCCAAGGAAAGTGACTGCAAATGAGCATGGCCTGGAAACGGGGGAGGGGCTGGCCAGCACGCAGGAGCCCCACCTCGGAGCCCCACGTTCCCCTGCAGTGTGTTTCTGTATTGTGTTTGATTGTTTAGTAAAACCGAATGAGCCATGTCCCTGTGACATGACAATGTGCAGACCAGGAACCTGTGTTTACAGTCGCTGCTCACACCTGGGACACACAGTGTGTTTGTGTGTCTGTGTGTGTCTATGTGCATGCGTGTGTGTGTGTGTGTGTGTGTGTGTGTGTCTGTGCGTGTGCACGTCTGGGGGGGTGTGTGTGAGAGTGAGTGCGTGTGTGTCTCTGTCTTTGCAGTGTGAGTGGCTATGTGTAATGACTGTGTCTTGAGTGTGCTGGAGTGTGTGAGTGTGTGTCTCTAAGTTTACATGTTTGTTTGTCTTATGTGTGTGCGCGTATATCTGTATAACTATAACTTGTGCATATGTGTGTATACAGTATTTGCGTGTGTGCACATCAGTGTGTCTGTGTGTGTAAGATTTTTATGTACTAATTGACATCTGTGATTATGCTTTGATCATGAAGTGTGTGGCTGTGTTCGAAACCACATTCTTGGCATACAAATTTTCAAAGAAAATCAGTCTGAAATCTAATACAAGTAGTAAGCGGTTTCAGACCTAGCCTGTGAATCTGCCTGCCAGTACGTGAATAGGAGGGGAACAATCACAGGCAGTAACACTTGCACATAGAAACAAAACATTTTTTATATCATGTTTTGGATGCGTGATTGAATTTGAATAAATACTATAATGCCTAATGGACAAGTAACTGCTGTATTTGAGAGATACTGTTGTACTTGAGAGGAGAGATGGTGGTGTGACTGAGATGCTGATGTGACTGAGAGGAGAGATGCTGATGTGATTGAGATGCTGATGTGACTGAGAGGAGAGATGCTGATGTGATTGAGATGCTGATGTGATTGAGAGGAGAGATGGTGGTGTGACTGAGATGCTGATGTGACTGAGAGGAGAGATGCTGATGTGATTGAGATGCTGATGTGATTGAGAGGAGAGATGCTGATGTGATTGAGAGATGCTGATGTGATTGAGATGCTGATGTGATTGAGAGGAGAGATGCTGATGTGATTGAGATGCTGATGTGAATGGGATGCTGATTTGATTGAGAGAGTGTGGTTTCATTAGCAGCTTCATTAAGGGGATTGATACAGCAGGCTTTAGTATAGGAACCGGACCTCCCTTGTGCAGCACTCTCCCAGATGTAGTCAGACTGCAGTCCATCAGGGAACTGGCTGGATGAGCAATGTCTTAATATGTCAATATTTCTATGAATATTGAACCAGCACTTGGGCAATAAACACAATTCTGATATTGTGAATATGACAGCCAGTGTGTTTGTTGGGAAGAAGGTGTGATGGCTTGAAGTTACCTTCATGCTATTGCGCGTGTCACATTAGATTTTTAGCACAATATTTTCTTTACCACTTCATTAATGAAAAATTAAACAAAATATGACTTTGTTAGTCTGTGGAAGAAATTATTTGTGCAAAGGTTGTAAATGTACCCCTTTATCTTTCCGCAATTTCTGCTGAATTTAGAATTTAGAGATTGTGCAGGGTTCATGAGAACGGCCTTGTGGCACCCTCTCCGCTCTTCCAGTACAAATGTACCAAGACAGGAACTCTAGCTTACCATCTCCCCCGATCATAGACATGGATATTTAACTAGAGTGGAAAAAATGGCCCCAGCCATCCTGAGCTGGGAAGTAAGCTTGCACTGCGGAGCTCTGGAGCTCCCATTAAAGTGAATGAGGAATATCAGACTTGTGTAGCTCCCATTAAAGTGAATGCGGAATATCAGACTTGTGGAGCTCCCATTAAAGTGAATGAGGAATATCAGACTTGTGTAGCTCCCATTAAAGTGAATGAGGAATATCAGACTTCTGGAGCTCCCATTAAAGTGAATGTCCTCAGATCTGAAGGCAGCAAACTTCCCCAATGGTATTTTGAAACTCGATTAATGAGTTATGTTTCATATCAAAAGCACATTGGGAAAAAGTTTATTTTTTGGCAGTGGTCCAGTAAGTAAATAATTTTGGCACATTTTGCCCCATATAAGGTATATACAGTTGTGCTCATAAGTTTACACACCCTGGCAGATTTTGTGGACAGTGGACTTTTCTTTCACTCATGGTTAGTGGTTGGGTGAAGCCATTTATTATCAAACAATTGTGTTTGCTCTTTTTAAATCATAATGACAACAGAAACTATCCAAATGACCCTGATCAAAAGTTTACATACCCTAGTTCTTAATACCGTGTATTGCCACCTTTAACATAAATGGCAGCTTCAAGTCTTTTGTGGTAGTTGTGGATGAGGCACTTTATTTTCTCAGATCCTGTAAATTCTTGGGCTGTCTTGCATGAACTGCACGTTTGAGATTTCCCCAAAGTGGCTCAATGATATTGAGGTCAGGAGACTGAGATGGCCACTCCTGGACCTTCACTTTTTTCTGCTGTAGCCAATGACAGGTCGACTTGGCCTTGTGTTTTGGATCATTGTCATGTTGGAACGTCCCAGTACGACCCATGCGCAGCTTCCGGGCTGATGAGTGCAAATTTTCCTCAAGTATTTTCTGATAACATGCTGCATTCATCTTGCCATCAATTTTGACCAAGTTCCCTGTGCCTTTGTAGCTCACACATCCCCAAAACATCAGCGATCCACCTCCGTGTTTCACAGTAGGAATGGTGTACCTTTCATCATAGGCCTTGTTGACTCCTCTCCAAATGTAGCGTTTATGGTTGTGGCCAAAAAGTTCAATTTTGGTCTCATCACTCCAAATAGCTTTGTTCCAGAAGTTTTGAGGCTTGTCTCTGTGCTGTTTGGCGTATTGTAAGCGGGCTGCTTTGTGGCATTGGCGTAGTAATGGCTTTCTTCTGGCGACTCGACCATGCAGCCCATTTTTCTTCAAGTGCCTCCTTATTGTGCATCTTGAAACAGCCACACCACTTTTTTTCAGAGTCTTGTATGTCAGTTGAAGTTATTTGTGGGTTTTTCTTTGCATCCCGAACAATTTTCCTGCCAGTTGTGGCTGAAATTTTTGTTGGTCTACCTGACCGTGGCTTGGTTTCAACAGAATCCCTCATTTTCCACTTCTTAATTAGAGTTTGAACACTGCTGATTGGCATTCTCAATTCCTTGGATATCTTTTCATATCCTTTTCCTGTTTTATACAGTTCAACTACCTTCTCCCGCAGATCCTTTGATAATTATTTAGCTTTCCCCATGGCTCGGAATCCAGCAACGTCAGTGCAGCACTGGATGAAAGATTGCAGGGGTCTGTCAGGAGCCCAGAAACTCACTTTTTATACACTCACATTGATTACAAGCAAACAGATCACAGGTGAGGTTGGTTACCTTTAATAGCCATTTAAACCTGTGTGTGTCAACTTGTGTGTATGTTATCAGGCCAAAACCTCCAGGGTATGTAAACTTTTGATCAGGGTCATTTGGATAGTTTCTGTTGTCGTTATGATTTAAAAAGAGCAAACACAATTGTTTGATAATAAATGTCTTCACCCAACCACTAACCATGAGTGAAAGTTTTTGTATTATCATTCATATTCTCAGAAAAATGGCCAAAAAAAAAAAAATCACAAAATCTGTATGTATGTAAACTTATGAGCACAACTGTATATGGGGGTATATATATCTTGCGAGTTAATGGTTGAGTTTCCTGTTCACAAATACCGGAGAGTGCATGGGCAGCTTTGGGGCAGAAACAATTGAAATGGGACAAACTGGCGTTTAAGCCTCTACCTCTTCTGCATCATTACATTTGTTGATGGAATAAAATATTTGTATAAACTAGAGTTCTGTTTTTCTTGAATGCTGATAAAAGCAGTATGTCACCGATTACAATTACTGTACCACTATGAATGTATAAATCAATATTTGGCTTTAAATCAATAATAATAAATCTCAGTAAAAGTCCAGGGGCCTGTTGCATGAAACAGGATAAATCATTTGAGTAAAACGCAAACCCCAAGAACATGGACTGAAGTAAAAAGTTGTTCTGGGTTTACTCTCTGCAGTTACCTGGCTAATTACGTAATCCAGGACTGAAGTAAAAAGTTGTTCTGGGTTTACTCTCTGCAGTTATCTGGCTAACTACGTAATCTTGGACTGAAGTAAAAAGTTGTTCTGGGTTTACTCTCTGCAGTTACCTGGCTAATTACGTAATCCAGGACTGAAGTAAAATGTTGTTCTGGGTTTACTCTCTGCAGTTCTCTGGCTAACTACGTAATCTTGGACTGAAGTAAAAAGTTGTTCTGGGTTTACTCTCTGCAGTTACCTGGCTAATTACGTAATCCAGGACTGAAGTAAAATGTTGTTCTGGGTTTACTCTCTGCAGTTCTCTGGCTAACTACGTAATCCTGGACTGAAGTAAAAAGAGTTGTTCTGGGTGGAACAGGGCCCTGATGATGTAGTCCTAAAAAGCGGAAGTCCCACTGAATGGCATTTCCTGGAAACTGCTAAGTGCTATGCTAGTGGATGTCATCATAGACGGCAACAAAACAACTTCATATAAGCAAATGCATGACATACTTCTAAAAACACAAAATTACAAGGCTCCTGATCATCTGCAAATTACCGCTATGCAGCTTTTCGTTGCTTTTAAAAAACAGTGCGTCAGATTTGTGTACCAAATACAACAAGGAAGATGAGATGACTGAGACTGGCCCATGAGATGGCCAGTCTCATGGGACGTACCAACACATTCATTACATTACATTATTGGCATTTGGCAGACGCTCTTATCCAGAGCGACGTACAACAAAGTGCATACCCTTAACCAGGGATAAGTTCGCTGAAAGACCCTAGAGGGAAGTACAATTTCAATTGCTACCTGTACAGCAAAGATAAGGACGAGGGCCCTTTTTTTTTTTTTTTTTTTTTTTTTGAGAACAAAGAAACAAAGAAACAGAGCAAAAGTGACCAAAGTTAACTATCCAAACACTGCTTACCTAGCCAACTAAGAATACCGATACACAAAGCAAGTCACAGAGACAACAATTAAGGTTCACAGGGAGGTAGGGAGGGGTGGGGAGAGGTGCTGCTTGAAGAGGTGTCTTCAGCTTGCGCTTGAAGGTGCGGAGAGATTCTACAGTTCTGACTTCAACGGGGAGTTTGTTCCACCACCGTGGAGCCAGAACAGACAGTAGTCGTGAGCGTGATGTGGAGGTTCGGAGAGGGGGACATTCACACCCATGGGGTTTTTTTCCCCCCAATGTTGTTTGACATTGGTTGCAGGTTGCCATCGACAGGCCACTAATTACACAAATGTATCCTATTTATAGTCATGTGTAGTGATAAGTGAATGTATGGGCCACCGTAGTGCCCTACCTGTGATGTCATATTTACGCGCTTGTGAAATAAACCGGCACGGTTGTCACGGTTAATGCCTCCGCATATGACATCATGCCAGTTAAGTCATTACATTAAATGTCGGTAAATTAGTCAACAGTCCGTTAGGTACCTAGGTACGTTAGGTATTTAGCTAGCTAGTTAGCTAGCTATGTTTCCCAGGAAACGCAGCCCACCTCATCAACTGATCAACTTTCAGAAGTTTGAAGGTTTAAAATGGTCTCAGCACAATGACAATGGTGTCACAAAACTGCCTCCTGTAAAGTTCTAGCAAGGTAGTAGTCAAAAATGTTGCTAAGAACACTGGCTAGCTATCTTTACCCAACCTCTGCCATCTTGCGGTTAAATACGTAACGGACACAAAAGTTAACGGCTATTCGCTGCCAAGATCATTTCTGTATCGAAACACTGGTTCAAGTCTTCAACACTGTATCTTCAACAAAACAGACCACAGGGGGAGGTCAGAAAAAGCGGCACAATACTTTGGCCTTTCATCACACTTTTAATATCAGGAAACATGTTATGATGTAGGACCTTCCAGGGCACAACATTTCCTTTATTCATTAAACCCATTATTTATTTTTTCCAAGTAATATTTATGTCAGCAACAATTCTTAATTTTTGTAGTGCAGACTGCTCGTATTTAGGGATCGTCTGAAAAGTGGTTGTCAAATAAAAATGTTAATAGTTTTCTGAACTCAGCACTCAGAATGTTCAAATAATGTCTTGAAGATCAGAAGGACATGAGCATATGGGCCAAATCCTGGATCCCGCCATGTTTGATAGTTTTTTCTGAAGGTGAAATTGGAATCTCAGTTTAAAATAAATGCACGTTCATCACCAGACGTATTATTGCGGTTCTAAACTAGCAATAGACTAGCTTCAGTAGTTCGAGCAAACAATCTGGCCATTTCAAGAGGTTTAAAATGCAAACACCATGGGGAATTGAATGCTACAATATTACAATAATAATTTCAGAAGCTGTTAGTTAATTTATGGCTTATTGTAACGTTATGTCGTGTCTTAAGGTTCACAGTAGATCCGTTTTTATTCGTTGTCGCGCGAAACTACCGGCAAACTGAAGGTAGCTTTCCACTATGCTGTATCCATATCCAAATTAACAAAGCAATACATCATTGCACAAAATATTACAATATGCGGTTTACATTCAAAAGCTACAGTCGTACAAGCAAGCAATCTGCGGCCATTTCAGAGGGTTAAGAATGCAAACACCGCATGGAATTGAATGCTACAGTACTATTGTTTATATAAATAATTTCTGTGTGTTTTAAATCTGCAGCTGTTCGTTCACCGCTGAGAGAGAGAGAGAGAGAGAGAGTACCGCTGCAGGGCCCGTAGGTCCAGTCCAGATCAAACTGCTGCAGCTCCAGCAGGTCCAAATTGCTGCAAAACAATGATTTTATTGGCTTTACACGGGCCACCAGGGGGTGCATGTCAATGACCAGGCTGACTACAGGTCACGTGGGGTCATGCAAGTTTATATAGGTAATTGTCAGGCAATGCCCAGCTGTTGCTAATAGAGGGAAGCAAACAGGACCCGCGTCCTCGTGATGAACTTTCAGTAAAACAGACTGAACTTTCAGTAAAACAGACTGAACTTTCGGTAAAACAGACTGAACTTGGTGTGGGTGCGGAGGTATTACAAACGGACCTTGTGAAAAGACATGAGGTTAAATTAACATCCAAAGCGTTAACGGAAAAAATAGACAATTTACAAAAGGAAAGGCTAAATTAAATAAATTGCCTAAACTAAAACAAGCTATTGCTGAATTGATACGTGATAAAGAGCATGTAAATGAGGTTAAATGTGCCTTTGAAAAATACATGGTTTTGTGTGATGAAGCAAACCGGGTGCATGTAACTCTTTTGGGGTATTTGCCTACAGCTGAGGCAACCAAACAGGAAATATGGTACCAAGCTAAAATGTTGAATGTCAATGATTTTATTGCTGTTGTGTCTAAATGGCTGACTGCTGCTCATTCTGGTGACATTAACGTGGAGGAAAAGGAGGATCATGTTAATGTTGATGACAATGATGAAAAGGAGGTTCAGGTTGAAACTGCTGTTAATGGTGGTAATGGTGAAGAGGAGGTTCATGTTGAACCTCATGACAGTATTTCAAATTTTGAGTCGATGGTCTACAGTAAACGGTCAAGCAGAAAATCCACCACCTCTTCTGCATGCATTAAAGCAGAGGCAGACAAAGCCGCACTCATGGCTCGTGCTGCTGCTTTAAGGGAGAAACACGCTTTGGAGGAGCAGGAGCATCTTTTAAGGAGGCGAAAGGAGCAGCTTGAGCTGGACACTGAATTAGCAGCTACTACTGCTAGGCTAGCAGTACTCCAAGCATGTGGCAGCAGTGTTGCATCTAAACAAACGGATGGAATGGAGTCTTACATCAGGAAAGGAGCTAAACCTAAAAGCAAGGCTACATTTCTCAATCCGCATGCCACAGAATATGAGTCCTCACAGCAGCATTTCTCTCTTCATTCAAGGCAAGGCAATGCTCAGTCAATGGTGGGAAGACCAATTACATCTGATCATGATGCAGCTCACTATATTAAGCAGGGTGATGCCGCATATCAACGAAATATGCAAGTATTTACCGGGAAGTCCACTTTGAATCCTCCTTCACAAACAAAGCCAGCTGTCATTCAATCCTCTCTTCCTCCTCAAGGCCAAACTCAAACATCAGGAAATCTCTACAGTTTGCTGCAACAACAAAATGACATAACATCACTTCTTGTTCAAATGCAAACATCTCAATGTCTGCCTCACCGAGAAATTCCGATTTATGATGGAGATCCTCTGCAGTTCAAAACATTTATGAAGGCATTTGTGCACTGCGTGGAAGCAAAGACTAACAGCAAAGGAGACTGTTTGTATTACCTTGAGCAGTTTACAAGGGGACAGCCAAGGGATCTTGTACGCAGTTGCCTTCATATGCTGCCTGAGAGAGGTTATTCTGTTGCCAAGCATTTTGGAAATGGACTAAAGGTAACAGCAGCCTACATGGAGAGGATCAATAGATGGCCAAGTGTCAAGTCTGAGGACACTAGAGGGCTCCAAGCGTATGGGCTTTTCCTACGTGGATGTTCCAATGCTATGGAGGAACTACAATACTTGGAAGAGCTAAACATGCCAGCAAACATGAGAATTCTGATCCAGAAGCGCCCATATAAACTCAGAGAAAGATGGAGAGCTAAAGCATGTGATATTTTGGACAGAACTAAACAAAGAGCATGTTTCCCAGACATCGTCAGCTTCATTGAGCAGCAGGTCAGAATTGCTTCAGATCCAGTCTTTGGTGACATACAGGACACTCCACTTGTTAAGGGAGGGATCAAGAGCAAGTATCAAGAGAAACCACAGTACAAAAGAAACAGTTTTGCAACTCATGTGTCTATTGAGAATGAATTCAAAGTGGAAGTGCGCATGAATGAGAATGTTCAGTCTTTAGTTACATCCGGTAACAAAGCCAACCCCATTTCCTGTCTGTAATGTATAGGTGGTCATGCATTGGAGCAATGTCCACAACTGGAAAAAAGACACACAGAGAAAAATTAGACTTTCTAAAGGAGAAAGGTCTGTGTTTCGGTTGCTTGCGCAGAGGACACTTAAGCAGGAATTGCGATAGGCGCATTACCTGCCGACAGTGCAATCAAACACATCCCAGTATTTTGCACATTGGAAAGCAGGAAAGAATTAGCCAGAAGGACACTGAACAGCCAAAGGAGCCATCAATAAGTTGCACAAGTACCTCAACTTGTGGTCATACAGGGGCTGGCCACAGTAATGGCATTCTTCCCATTCTGCCTGTACAGTTGAAGTGCACAAAGGGAAACAAGGTGATTGAAACCTATGCTTTTCTGGACCCAGGAAGCACCGGTACTTTCTGCTCTGAAAAGCTGGTGAACCAGTTGAACACTGAGGGACGTAAAGCTAAAATTCATCTACGCACCATGGGTCATAATAAAGCAGTACCTAGCTGTATTATTAATGGCCTGGAAATATCTGGAGTTTCTGGCAAACAGTTCTATGAGCTTCCAGATGTGTTTACACGGAAAGAGATGCCTGTCTCTACAGACAACATTATCAGTAAATATAAATTATCAGCTGGCCAAGTGGCCTTATCTTAAAGATATTAGGATTCCTCGTATAAATGCTGATGTTGACCTATTAATCGGCACCAATGCCTCCAAGCTAATGGAGCCTTGGGAGGTCATTAATAGCTGTGGTGATGGACCATACGCTGTCAGAACCCTACTGGGATGGGTAAATAATGATCCATTACAAGGAAACCGAGACAGTGGGTGTGGCTACCCTAAAGTTAATGTTAACAGGACTACTGTCGACAGGATTGAGGAGCTGTTGGTCAAGCAATACAACTATGACTTCAATGAGAGAACCTCTACAGATCAAGAGGAGATGTCAAGAGAGGAAATTAAGTTTGTTAAAATCATGAAAAGCTCGGCCCAGCTTCAGGAAGGACACTACAAGTTTAAACTGCCTTTCAAGAAAGAAAACGTCAAGATGTCATTCAAACAGGAAGCGCATCCCCTGGAAGAGGAAGATGAGGGAATGCAATTAGCCAATGATGGGACCCTCTCATCTGTGGGCTGTCATTGGCCCTCAACTGGGCTCAGTGTGGACAGTGATGTTTGGAGAGAGGAAGACAGAAGTGAAGAGAAAGCTGTGACATCACTCAGTATTGAGCACCACCCAGAGATTTTGTCCAATCAGGACACAGCAGACAGGGGGTCAGAACCCAATCAGGATGACCCGGAGGCCGAGCTGGCGTCAGAGGTCATGGAGATCTTTGGCACAGGAAAAACAGAAGGAATTCAAGTTTACTCTGATAGTCAGATAGAAGGGACCACACTGGGGTCAGGAGTTATCGAGAGAGACACAGGAGGAATTGTTGTCCGCTCAGAGAGCCAGATAGAGGAGACCACACTGGGGTCACAGGTCACAGAGACTGTTATTGGTGGAAGCGATGTCCAATCAGACAGCTGCACAGACGACACCACACTGGGGTCACAGGTCACAGAGACTGTTATTGGTGGAAGTGATGTCCAATCAGACAGCTGCACAGACGAGACCACACTGGGGTCAGAGGTCAGGGAGACAGTTACAGGTGGAAGTGATGTCCAATCAGACAGCCAGATAGAGGAGCCCAACGACCTCGAGGCATTGACGCCAAATCACTTGCTTCTCATGAAAGGAAAACCAATTCTACCACCAGGACTTTTTGACAAGAGAGATCTTTATGCGAGGAGAAGATGGAAACAAGTCCAGTACATCTCCGATCTCTTTTGGAAAAGATGGATTCATGAGTATCTACTGTTATTGCAAGAACGGGAAACATGGACAAAGGAAAAGAGGAGTTTCATTTCTGGAGACATTGTTATGGTTGTGGATTCTACAGCACCACGTGGATCATGGGTGCTTGGGAGAATAGTGAAGACTTTTCCCGATAAGAAAGGTCTTGTACGTTCAGTTCGTCTTCAAACCAAGACAAATATGATTGAAAGACCTGTGACTAAAATATGTCTGTTATGTGAAGCTACAGATTGTATTTAATGGCTCCTTTAAATTTTGTTTGAGAATTGCTTTGTCTTCTGCCATGCGCAATTAGGGGCTGGTGTGTAAGAGCCATATGCATTTTAGTCATCCATGCCACCAGGGGGTGCATGTCAATGACCAGGCTGACTACAGGTCATGTGGGGTCATGCAAGTTTGCACCGCTCGGTATCTCTTCGTCCTTTCCTTTCTAAAACTATAGAACGAGCCACTTCTACTCAACTTTCTTCTTTCTTTTCTAACAACAACCTGCTAGACCCCCATCAGTCTGGCTTCAGATCGGGCCACTCGACAGAGACTGCGCTCCTCTCCGTCAGTGAGTCACTCCATGCCGCACGAGCAGCCTCCCTCTCCTCTGTCCTCATTCTTCTAGATCTCTCTGCTGCCTTCGACACTCTGGATCACTCCATCCTCCTGTCTGCCCTGTCAGCAACGGGCATCTGTGGCACAGCCCTGGACTGGATTGAGTCTTACCTCTCTGGTCGCTCCTTCCAGGTTGCCTGGGCTGGTTCGGTATCGACACCTCGGCCCCTCGCCACAGGAGTTCCCCAGGGCTCAGTCCTAGGCCCGCTTCTTTTTTCTCTTTACACTCGCTCCCTTGGCCCTGTGATCACTGCACATGGGCTATCCTACCACTGCTACGCGGACGATACCCAACTCTTAGTCTCGTTCCCACTGTCTGATACGCAGGTTTCAGCCTGTATCTCTGCTTGCCTGAGGGACATCCAGAGCTGGATGGACAACCACCATCTAAAGCTCAACCCAGGCAAGACTGAAATGATATTCATCCCTGCTAAAACCTCTCCCCATCTGGATCTCTCCATTTCCCTCGGGGATACCACACTCACGCCGTCACCCAGTGCAAGGAACCTCGGCGTGGTGATGGACAGCAGACTGTCCCTCTCCGAGAACATTGCGGCGGTGACCCGGTCTTGCAGGTTCTTCCTATACAATATACGGAGAATCCGCCCCTTTCTCACCCCCTACTCGACCCAGCTCCTGGTCCAAGCGATGGTTCTGTCCCGCCTGGACTACTGCAATTCCCTCTTGGCTGGCCTCCCAGCGTCCGCCATCAGACCCCGCCAACTCATCCAGAATGCAACAGCTCGTCTGGTCTTCAACCTTCCCAAATACTCACACGTCACCCCCCTGCTTACTTCCCTCCACTGGCTGCCTGTCATGGCTCGCATCAAAAAAATCATCAGACCCTACACCCCTGCCAGACCTCTTCGTTCAGCCTCCACAGGCCGCTTGGCACCTCCCCCTCTCCGAACCTCTACCTCACGCTCACGACTACTATCTGTTCTGGCTCCACGGTGGTGGAACGAACTCCACGTTGAGGTCAGAACTGTAGAATCTCTCCCCACCTTCAAGCGCAAGCTGAAGACACACCTCTTCAAGCAGCACCTCTCCCCATCCCTCCCTACCTCCCTGTGAACCTAAATTGTTGTCTCTGTGACTTGCTTTGTGTATCGGTATTTTTAGTTGGCTAAGTAAGCAGTGTTTGGATAGTTAACTTGGTCACTTTTCACTTTTGCTCTGTTTGTTTGTTTCTTTGTTCTCAAAAAAAAGAAAAAAAAAGAAAAAAAAAGGGCCCTCGTCCTTATCTTTGTTGTACAGGTAGCAGTTGAAATTGTACTTCCCTCTAGGGTCTTTCAGCGAACTTATCCCTGGTTATGGGTATGCACTTTGTTGTACGTCGCTCTGGATAAGAGCGTCTGCCAAATGCCAATAATGTAATGTAATCTAATGTAACGTTGCTGAACCGCGTAGTTCTAAAATGTAGTTTTGCTAATCGTTGTACGGCGTGTGTGCAGGCTGGTTTCTCTCCCTCCCCCGAGTGCCGTGCATTGAAGTGGATTCGAAGTGTCGTCCGTCTACTATTAGCCTGCCTGCGTTCGATGGACTGAGAGGTTTCCCTCGAGAGTAAGACGTCATCCCATGGACTGATTTTTTCCCCCACAAGAGTGTGGTAGGACGGGACATGTTCTAATCGGGACTGTATGATCAGAACTTTCGTATTGAAACACGCGAAACTTTCCCCCTTACTACTCATCTCAGCTCGAGCTATTTTTTCTTTTTTCTATTTTTCTTAAATGAGATCTCATATCAAAAATACATTTATATATATTTTTTGGGGTTGTTGGATCCAACATAGGGTGATTTATATGATCTGAATTGATATTTCATGTTGTTCATTATATGTGTGCTACAAGATAAGGTTGAACTTTATGATCTGTATTGCTATTTCACATTATACACCACACCTTCTACTAATGGTATTCTGAGATTCACATTGATATTTCATATACAACATACACACATACATGTTCATATTCATATTCAACATTTTATTTTCTAATACACTGATTTGATGTGTCAATACTGTTAATACAATCTTATCTTTGACACATGAGCTGATTGGTCTGCTGTTGTTATTGTGGGTTTGGGTGAAATTCTTAATATTATTAAGCACTACTGCAGTCCTCCTGTACGAATCTTAGATAATATACCGCTTGAGTGAATCCAGTGAGAGATATTATAAACTTGATACTAGTGCCTACCCAGGGCATGTCCGGTAAACACAGAGTTACAATAACATGAAGAATTATCATTTTAACGGATTCATAAAAAAAAAAATGACCAGCTTAACTACAGATTTCTGCAACTGTGAGGTTGCACTGCACAATGTCAGTGTAAATGTAAATATTGAATTTGGCAATTAGGCTGACTTACTATTATCTGACTTACAATGTTGACATTTAACTATTGAGATGGCCCAAAATAAAATTTGTCGGAGATGGGAAAGGTTATCTTTGCTATGTTACAATTGTCCTCTAGATGGCAGTAGGAGTTCAACTATATTCAAATGAAGTGTGTAGCACAAGGCGGTTATGAAGGTAACTGCCATGCTCATGTAATGCTCCAACAAGTGTTCAGTAAAGTACAAGAAACGTTACCCCGCTGTCCGCCTTTCCTTTAAGAATACAAAGGATATCTCAAAATACAATTACATTTCTCAGTAATTCAGTAAAAATGATACAACCCCTAGGGGTTTAAACGGATGGTAACCGGTCACAAAAACCAATGATTTGTCGCATCCCTAATATGTATATATATATGCAACAAATCACACACACACACACACACACACACACACACACACACACACACACACACACACACACACACACATATACACACACACACTCACACACACTCACACACACACACTCACGCACACACACTCTCACACTCACCCACACACACTCTCACACACACACACACACACACACACACACTCACACACACACTCACACACACACACACTCACACACACACACACACACACACACACACACACACACACACACACACACACACACACACACACACACACTCACGGTACCAGTCAATTTGGTTGCATATCCATTGCATAGCCTGACCTATCAACATCACCAGAGTCTGGATATCTTGTTCTCAGGTTGTCCTACAAGCGAATGGGTGGACTTGCCAGTGATGTCATCAAAAGAAGATGGCTGCCAATGTTTTTCTCTGCACAGAGGCCTGTTACAATCCATCAAAAATCACCAAAATACAGGGCCATCTAGTCAAAATTAAATCATTGCTGTATGCACAGTATTGATTTACTTCCAATTTTTGGAAATCTTGACAATTTGGTGTTTTGGGATTAAGGACTAGGTTTTGGGAGCACATGGTGTTTGGCAACAGAGCAGTGTTTTCTTTGTTTTGTTTTTTCTTCTCATTCAATTTGTGATCTACTTGGATCAAGATGGCGACTACAATCAAAGGGCTGGCGGGGGAATTGGGAGAGATTAGAAGCTCTCTCAACTTTATGTCTGAGGAGATCAGCAAAGTGGTGAAGCAACAACAAACCCTCACAGGCCTAATGGAGGAGATCCGTGAGCTGAAGGCAACAATTAAACAAAAAGACCAAAGGATGGAAATGCTTGAACAAAGGGTTGATGACTTGGAGCAGTATTCCAGAGCTGATGACCTTGTAATCACAGGGCTGGAGACCGAACATCGAAGCTACGCTTGGGCTGCTGACCCGGCTGGTGACCAGCTAGGTGAGGATGCATTACCTGAGGAGCTGCATACGTTAGAGCAACAAGTTGCTCAATTCATGTCAAGTAAAAACATTTACCTGGAGAGTCACTGAATCTCAGCCTGTCACACTTTTCCACGTAAGGATAAAAAAACCAAGCCTAAAATTCTTGTCAGGTTTGTAAACAGGAAGCACAAGGTGGAGGTGTTAAAACAGGCCAAGAAGCTTAAAGGCACTGGGGTGTATGTAAGTGAACACTTGACAAAGAAAAATGCTGAATTAGCTTGGAATGGACGTATCTTGCGAAAGCTAAATAAAATCCAAGCAACCTGGACAAGGAATGGAAAAGTGTTCATAAGATTAAATGGACCACCAGAGCAAGCTAAGGTGGTTGTGGTTAGACATCTGAGGGACTTGGATCAATACAAGTAACAGTGACAAGTGACTAACAATGAAGTTCTCTGTGGACATTTTTCTTTTTTCTTTTTTGAATCTTTTTTACCCTTATGGATTGGTAGATGAAGCATATATTTGCTTTTCTACTGAGGAAGATGATGATGAGGTTCTGAGAATGAATCTACTTTGGAATTTAAAAAGATTGACAGGACATAATTTATTATTTCTGATAAATGATTGATTCACTTAAGAGTCAAGTCTTTTCAAGATCTGAATTCACAGAACATAGAAGTTATGATTTTGAAGGTGATGTGGATCCGGAGAATCACGTTTTTAATCATATCAATGATTCTTGTAGATACTATACTGAGGAACAACTTAATGATAGTATTGAATTAGATAAGACATTTTCGTTAATACATTTCAATTGTAGAAGCTTACCTAAACATTTGACTAAAATCAATGAATATTTGGACACAATTAAAAGTAAATTTAAGTTGTTGGCTTTATCTGAGACATGGATTAATAAAGAAAAAGATATTGATTTGCATATTAAGGGCTATGATTTATATGTTACCAGTAGAGCGAACAGGAGTGGAGGAGGTGTGGCTATCTGTGTGGATAGCGACTTAAAATGCAGACCAGTGGAATGCATGACAGCTGTAATTGATGATTTAATGGAGTGTATTGCTGTGGAAATTGAATTTGAAAAAGTGAGAAATATTATTGTTGCATGTGTTTACAGGAAACCAGGATCAAATCTAGAATCTTTTAAGGACAGTTTAGAAGAATTAATGAGTGGTTTAAATGATAACAAAACACTTATAATCTGTGGCGATTTCAATATCAACCTCTTAAAGATATCTACACATAAACAAACTTCAGATTTTGTGGATGCATTATATAGTAGAGGGTTGTACCCACTGATTACAAAGCCCAGTAGAGTAACCACATCTAGTGCAACATTAATTGATAATATTTTTACAAATGTCTTGGAGAATATTAACTGTGGGTTAGTAATAAATGATATGTGACCATTTACCGGTATTTGTAACATTCAATTATCAATTACAGAAAAAGAGAGCAGAAAATTGCCACAGATATATAAGAGTAAGGACTGATGAGGCAATTAATGCCTTCAGAAATGACCTCTTAAAACAAGAGTGGAGAGGGGTTTATACAGATGAGGTGAATTCTGCATATGATTCATTTTTACATTGTTATTTAGCTCTATATGATAAACACTGTCCAACAGTTTTATGTACGCACAAACATAGTTATAATAAAAGACCCTGGATAACAAAGGGTTTACAAAATGCATGTAAAAAGAAAAACAAACTTTACAGAGACTTCATCAAATTTAGAACAGAGACTGCTGGAAAAAAATAAGTTAATCAGTATATTGAGACAAGAGAAAAAGAAATATTATAATAAAATGTTACATCTAAATAAAAACAATAGTAAGGGTACATGGAATATCTTAAATACTATAATAGGGAACAAATATGGATCAACGGATCTACCCAACCATTTTGTAAAGGACAATAAGGTGATTAAAAACATTTTAATTTTTAATTAAAACATTTAATTCTTTTTTTGTAAATGTTGGGCCTAGTTTAGCAAATGACATTATAAAAAAACATGGACAAACAGAAAGTGGCTGGAAAGGGGAAAATAAGGTGATACAGTCAATGTTTCTAGGAGAGGTGAGAGAAAATGAAATAATTTCTGTGGTAGCTAAAACAAAAAACAAGACATCAACTGACAGTGATGGAATTGACATGAAAATAGTGAAAATGACTATTGATTGCATAGTCAAACCACTATGTTATGTTTGCAATCTTTCATTTAGAGCAGGTGCTTTTCCAGAGAGGATGAAAACAGCTAAGGTCACTCCATTATTTAAAGCAGGAGATAAACACAGTTTTAATAATTATAGACCAGTATCATTGCTTTCCCAATTTTCAAAAGTGCTAGAAAAACTGTTTGTTCAAAAATTAGATCGTTTTATTGAAAACAACAATTTATTGAGTGAGAGTCAATATGGTTTTAGGACAAACCGGTCTACAGGTCTTGCAATAATGGAAATAATAGAAGAAATTACAACAGCAATTGATAGAAAGAAATTTACAATAGGGGTATTCATTGATTTAAAAAAAGCATTCGATACTATAGACCATTCGATTTTAATTTCTAAGTTAAATACATACGGGGTGAGAGGAGTTGTTCTAAAATGGTTAACTAGTTATTTAAACAATAGACAACAATATGTGCAATAGGCTGGTAATACATCAGAATGTATGAAAATTGAATGTGGGGTCCCACATGGTTCAGTTTTGGGGCCTAAACTTTTTGTTTTATATATAAATGACATCTGTGAAGTTTCAAAATTATTGAGGTTTGTGTTGGTCGCAGATGATACAAATTTCTTTTGTTCAGGAGATAATTTAAAAACTTTATCTGAAAATATTGAAAATGAAATGGTTAAACTTAAATCTTGGTTTGATGAAAATAAGTTATCGTTAAATTTGAAAAAAACTAAGTTTATGGTGTTTGCTAATAAAGAAAAGGATGACATCTCATTATCTATTGATGGAATTAACATTGAGAAAGTATCCGAGTTTAGGTTTTTGGGTGTAATAATGGATGAAAATTTGACATGGAAATCTCATATATCACATGTAAAAAAAAAGGTGTCCAAGAATATTTTTATTTTGAACAAAACAAAATATGTTTTAGATTGTAACACAATGAGAATGTTGTACTGTTCACTTATACTGCCTTATTTGTGTTATTGTGCAGAAGTGTGGGGTAACACATATATAAGCAATACAATGCCATTGCTTTTACCACAGAAAAGAGCAGTTAGAATTATTCACAAAGTCAAATTTAGAGAACATACTAATGGATTATTTGTTAAGGCACGGTTATTGAAACTCAAAGAGATAATTGAACAGCAGACATTATTAATTGTGTTCAAAGCTAAAAAGAGAGTATTGCCAAAGAATGTGCAAAAACTGTTTGTGTTTTCCTCAGAAGATGAAAATCATAGAAGGAGATTTTAGCATCAAGTTGCTAGGACCACTTTAAAACAAATGTGTGTTTCTGTTAGCGGCGTCAAACTTTGGAATTCTCAACAGAAGGATTTAAAGGGTTGTACAGATATCTTTCAGTTTAAAAAAATGTATAAAGAAAGACAAATTAGACAATATGCATATGAAAATTAACTAAGTGTTTTGAACTTGAATATGATTTCTATTTTACAGGTTATTTTGTTTTATGTTGTTGGAATTAAGGGTGTAGGTGATGGTGTGGGTGAAGGTGTAGGTTAATGGAAAAGGCAGACCATCTAAGAATGTTGTGTTCAAGTAAGGGGCAGACAAAAAATAAGAATTATATTCTTCTTTCTGCTCCTTTCCAATCATGAAAAGCATTTATTTGACAGATGTGTTGTGGACTTGTGTGTTAACTTTATATTGTAATGTGCATTTTCATGAAAGGAACAAATAAAAATGAAATGAAATGAAATGAAATGAAATACTAAAACTCTTTGCAGTTAAATGGATCTCTATGGGAATTGGGCGGTGGGACTAGATTCGGCTGTAAATTATGCTGATACAGTATAAAACACATTTGTTGGCTAAATAGCTTTAAGTCATTAAGGGTCTGAGGTGTCAAACCAGCCTCAAACAACTGTGCTGCTACTAGATAAACAGTAGATACTTCAAGGGTTGTTTCTCCTGAACAATTCTTCTATTGAGTTCAACTGGAAAATTAGTCAGGAGAAATGTCTGTTGTAGTATCTACAGCAGCAGGATGGTTTGAGGCTCATCTGATAAATGGTTGCCATTTATATAGCACCTTTATCCAAAGCACTGTACAATTGATGCTTCTCCTTCACTCATTCATACACACACTCACACTCACACACCAACAGCGATTAGCTGCCATGCAAGGCACCGACCAGCTCGTCAGGAGCATTTGGGGGTTAGGTGTCTTGCTCAGGGACACTTCAACACAGCCCGGGCGGGGGATCGAACCGGCAACCCTCCGACTGCCAGACGACTGTTCTTACTGCCTGAGCCAAGTTTCTTCATCCAATAGCCATGGTACTGTGGACACTCGAGTCATTCCTAATATAGTTTTTAGTAAGGACTGGAGAATCCTGCTGAGGGAGAAGGATCCAGGCTGGAAGCATCGCATTTTCATGGACCTCATTTTCCCGGCAAGGCAATGCTCCACATCCTTAATGTGTACATTTTTTTATTTTACTAAAAAATAAAAATTCCAGAGGTTGTGGAAATGATCCAGTTCTCTGAAAGCTACAATGTGTTTTCTTACAATGAACACTTAAAGTGGCCTGCTTTTTATTTAATGCAAACACAAGACAAAAGTTTTGATGAAGTTTATTTTGCTAATGAATCAATGCGAAGAAAGAACAACATAAAAGAAATGCATCACTTTCACATGTAATTCTACAGTAAGATTCTACGGCTGCCTTTATATGATTCATCTCTAGGAGAGGCCATCTTGCAAGTTACAAGCAACTACATTAAACAGATTTTACTACATTATAAAACATGCATATTTAATTCACCCAGAAATAAAAGCATCCCTAATATAAATGTATCAGAATAAGAAAAAGAAAGTTTTGATTATATCTATTATTAAGTAGGCGGACTCTGCCAGATTGACAGCTCACGCGGAGTCAGGGGCAGCTTGGGGGCGGAGCTGCATGGATGAAGGCTGTTCTGCGGGCAGGGCAGTTTTAGTCGCTCTTGCTTCTGATTGGACATAGGGTCAAGATGCATGGCTCATGAAAACTTCTTGCCTGTTCTTTTGAAAAAGGTATATGCTAGCTAGCCTGTGCATTTTCAGGGAAGTTGTGTGTCTGTTAAATCATGAGAATATGTTTGATTTGCTCTGTGGAATAACACACAATTTAGCACAGAGTGCAGTAATTGCCTTGTTAGTTTTGCCTAAATGGCTAATGATCAAGCCACATATTTAATTCTAACACTAAGTAGCTTGTATGTCTGATAATTAAATGTTTTATTTGTTAATTAGCATTAAATGAGTTACACATTTGACATTTGAGCATTATCAAGCACTTGTAAGCTAGTTGGTAAGCTAGCTAAATGCCTACAGAATTGGTTAGGTACCCAGCAAAATGGCTGACAACCTAACCTGTAATGTAAGCCAAGCTAAGTTAGTAAAGTATGATTGTTAATGTAAAATTGAGTGAAACTCAAATTTTGTTAATGTCATGAATTATCATACTAGCAGATAGCAGATACTACCAGATAGCAAGCTAACTGGTAGGAGTATTATGTTTTAATAGTCATGAGCAATTAAAACAATTTTTTGCTTGCTAGCCAGTGCTAGTATGGTAGTTATTCACAATTAACTAATCGGGCGCAACTGTAAGAGACATGCTCATTTCAGCTAGCCATTTTTATAATGATTGCTGGCCCATTTATAAAGTTGTATTTCTTCAGTTGTTTCATTTTAATTGTAATGCTAATTATTCATTATTTTCAACATTGACGCACATGAAGAAACCTGCAACCACATACTGGCTAGCATTTCATTACATACAAGAATAGAGCATTCATGAGCTATGCCTCCGATCCCCTTTCCACAAAACACCCATGTGATGAGTGCATTACAACTTTTTGTGAGTTTCTTGGGGTTGTTAAATCATAGCTCATTAAAGCCTTAACACAGTCACAGCTGATCATATAAACAAGAGCCCCCAGCTGTATAGTTGCCATTTTGAAACATTACATATCGCAGCTGGTCAGATGAAGGCGGGTCAACAAAAGGAGGGAAGGGAGGGGGAACCTCTTCCTGTAGAGCCACTCATCTGCAGTTTATCTGGCCTTTAACATCCTCTGGCCAGTCCCCTGCTCATGAGTGGCTACAGCTGCTGTAGATAAAACAAAGGTTTAGTGTTTGTGCAAATATTTTGTTAAAAATACAGCTTCTACCTATATATTATTTCTGTGAGGTTTTATATATTACCTTTTTTACATGGAACTGGTGAGTAGTTTCCTGAAGGGATCATTTGGATCAAGGTATCTTTTAGTGTTGATCCAGTGTTCAAGTCTTTGTTTATTGTGTGGTTTTATGATATCTGTTTTGGACTTCAGGAGTTTGAACCACGTGTTTACCAATTCTGTAGCGTGCTTTGGAAAACTTTGTTCAAAAGAGTCCAATCTGGTCACACTCATTTCTTCGTTCTGTAAATATTTCTTCAGCAGCATAAATGTTGGCATTGAACCAAGGATGGTTAGTTTGAAGGTGCCCTCAACGTCATCCCTGCTCATGGTTTCAGCCAATAACTTACTGAGATTTGCAGATTGCACAGTTGGGAACTTATTATATCGCTCATATGGCGCATAAACAACTGGAAGCTTGCATGTGGCATGCATAGAAAAGTCTGTAGCTACCTCAAACATTGCATTAGTTAGCTTGCTGTTTAATTGAAAATGTTCAGCTGTCATTACAGTGTTCTTTGGTGGTTGATTATCTCCATTGATAATTATTCCGGTTATTTCTATACTTTTTGCCTTAGCTAACCACAATTTGCTGTCTGCAGCAGACTGACTCTCTTGCTGCACAATATTCATAATTTTGTCTTTGAGAGTCGCGCTTTCTTCTGATGAAGAAACTCCCTGTGCTAATCCCCAGGACCCTACTATTAGTTCTTCAATCCACTCTTCACGCTGGATAAAGGACTGCCAGAGTGCGGGCTTTTCCTCAAGAGCCTCGGCCTCCTTAGCTCGCAGGTCATCTGCTGCGTCTGAAATCTCTTCCTTACTTGCGTCTGGTTTCATTCCATGTGCCATAGCAGAATATAAGTCACCTTTCTCTACACTCACTGTCTGGTCATTGATGAGCACGTCATAATGTCCGTCTGGGTGTTCATCACTCTTGGGCCTGTAGACCAGTGTCACAGTCTCACTGGCATCGTCATTGTTGGGGCTCATCTCCTGCAGTTTGGTAAGTTTTCCATCTTTACCTTCTGTTAAGATCACAACCTTTGTGCCAGTGACTTCTGACAGGACATTGATATCAACATTGCTACCAGTCGTCTCTGAATTCTTGACCTTTTCAGCATGGTCCTTTGTCTTTTCATCTTTTGGCATGTGTTTTTCATATAGACTGTCCTGTGCATCTGAAATCTGATTCTCAGAATCCTCAGTTTTTAACCCTGAGCTCACATGTTCCCCAATGGCATCATTTATTTTGCTTTGAGCCAAAGAAACAAGGTGACTGGAGAACTTCTGGTGAAACACTTGAACTAAAGTAGATGCCAGTAAATCGCTGACACTTTTGGCGATTTCTTGCCTGAAGTTTTTCAGTATTTCGTTGTCTGAATCTGACAGGTCGCTTTGTTTCACTGCCTTTTGGACATTTTTTTTCTTCAGAAACTGTTCCAGCCCTTTATCCAGACCTTCAAAATATGTGCTTGCGAGTTTGATCACTGAAGCGACAGCGTCTGATGCCAGTGCTGCCATATGAGCGGCTTTGATAGCATTCAGAATCATTTTTGTTTTCCCTTTAGCATCATCCTTTACAGCATCCACCACATTGAAGATGGAGGAGCTGAGCTGGTTTTGCCAGCTGAGGTCTGCAGAGTAAGGCTCCAGTGCTCCGGTGCTTATCTCTGTGAAAATGGACAGCAATTGAGACTTCATTATATGGTCCTTCATGAGTTCATTAAATTCAGTCGTATTCTCAGCGTGAGAAAGTACAATGGAATTTGTTGATGATAAAAGGGGATCTTTTTCCATATTGGACTGCACTTCATTGAGTAATCCCCTCGCCACTGCCTTTTCTATCTCCTCTACTATTTTGTTAATCATTTCATTCTCTGCCTTCTCAATTCCATAGGCAACTGTTTCCTCCACAATTTTTTTAGCAGTTAGTTTTACTGAATTCTTCATATTGGCCTTCATAGTCATACTGAAGCCCTCTTTAACCTGACTGCCAAAGAACTTTGGCATATTCTTAAGCTTGCTGAATCCTTTCATTGCCGTTTTAACAACTTTGAAGCCCTTTGCAACCAGCTTTCCAATTCCAAACCCAATGAGAGAGACACCAATAGAAATGGCTTTATCTATTGCCCATGATTGCCAGCTGAATTCACCAGTTATCATTGACTCTATGCCAGTGATGCAGTCTGAGATTCCTTCAGTGATGAGTCCCATACCAACATTGGCTAGTGTACCAAATGTAAATGCAGTGAGCAATGCCCCTCCGATAATCTGTGCAAGTCCGAGAAAGAACACCACCAGTGCTTCCCATGGGAAACGAGGCTCCTCTTCCACAGAAAAGATGTATTTCAGACCCCGATCATAGAGATTGAAGGTTTCCATTTGGAGCTCTTCTTGATCATCTGACACCAGGGTGAAGACCGGAGCTTTTTTTGCAAGAGCATCCCTCCCCTTTCCCTTAATTTCATCCAGTTTCTTCATGGCATCCTTCATATTTTTATCAAGGTAATTGAGCATGTTGCACTTGGTGGAATACTGTTTTTCAAGAGTGGTGGTGGTACCCTTTGCAGATTTGGGAATGGCCATTTTTATAAAGTTCAGGCCTGTCATGCATTCCTCACTTAAGTACTTCAAGGAATCCTGTGCCTTCTTCAGATTATCTTTGGCTTGAGTGAGATAATCTCCTGATTGCATCTTTATAATGCAGTATGAACGGTTGTAGAATGCTATGGCTGCCCAACTTGCATCTGTTTTTGTAGCTTTTTCAAAGAGCCTGGCACTGACATTCCAGTTTTTGTCCTTCAGTGCAACATTCCCAAACTTGATGTAGTGATAAATACTAGACGAGGGGGAATTCTGAGACTCTGCCTGCTTTTTTGCAAATTCCAAATCAGCTCTCAAGCTGTTCTGCAGTTCATTTCTCTTCAGCTGTTCAATTTCTTTTGAGTGCGTTTGTAGCCAAATTCCCCAGAACTCATTCAAGACGCAAACAATAGCCTTCTGTTCATCTTTGTCTGTGCAGCTGTAAATCTCTTTAAGTGTTTTGCAGTACTCTGCAAATAGGTCCTCTCGCAGTTGCATCTGATCAATGTCATTCTGCATATCTTGTATCTTCTCTATTGCAAGACTATTTCGAATGTCCTTTGCTTCCTCCATAGAATCTACTGTCCTGTAACACTCATCTAGATGATCAGTAGACATGATTATCTGAGCAGATCCTGGGTTACCTTTGCGTGCAGTTCGCCCAAAGGCCTGGCGTTCCACTCTTTCATTGTCAGAAAGGAAGGAGAGGATCACAAATAATCCTCCATTTTTGTTCACGTCTTTGATGACTTTTATATTTGTCCCACGGCCTGCCAGGTTTGTGGCCAGCACCACATCACCAGGATTCTGTTTTGTACGTATACTTTTCAAACTGTCTGCGTCACTGCGTGTGTATTGAATGATTTCACCTGGAATGCTGTCTTTTAGTTCTTCATAGAGCTCATGGACTCTATTGATTGTTTCACAGATCACCAGGGCCGCTCTTCCTTCTCTGTAGGAATTTGAGGTAATTTCATTCATAAGTACACGTTTTATTCCTGCTTTCCAGTCTTCAGTTGAGACCTTGAGTATACCTTTAACTTCAAATAACTTTTTCCCTTTGAATGACGGCATTTTGCAGGCAGAGACACTTGGATATTGGTTATTCAGAAACATCATGTCTGATTTGCTGCCAAGTGTTCCCGTCAATCCATATATTTTCCCATTGTATTTTTCAAAAAAGGCAATATTGGAAACATAGTTGGTCACTGCTGTCATTGTGCTTATTTTGATTTGGTGTTTAATCTCAACAAATTGTTGCAGACCTTCACCCCATTTCTTATTCAGTTCAATAGTACCTGTGGATTTGAAATCCACAGGATAGATGTGGTCATCTTCCACAACATATTCCTGTCCTTTCTTCAGTCTCATGGCCAGAAAGGCATTCTGTACCCATGTTGACGTTTTATGCTCCACTAGATCTTTTAGGAAACCAGGCATGTTGATTTTTTTCGAATTGTTTTCACATGGAGTGTAATTTAGTTGACCACAGATTAGTTCTGCAATCGGGTCAACTAGAATATCTTCTGAATCATAGACAGGACAACACAGTCCTTCATGTAAAACAAGAAATTTCAGGTTTTGAATAACTTGCTTTTTCAAACTCTGTTTTCTAAGGCTAAGAGAACCATTGCCATCTAAACTGTAGACAGTGAACCCATATGGGACATAGTCCTCCATTTCTTTGAAGAAATTCAGCTGAGCTTCTACAGTCACAGTTTTCAGTTTTGTAATTATGCCATCCTTATCACTTTTGTAGATCTCTTCCGTAAATCCTTTCTGAACAATGTTGCATTCTTCAGCAATCTGCAAAACATCCATAGGGTCATCGATTTCAGTGTCCTCTGTATTCATTGAGTCAAATATAACTTTGTAGAATGAAGCGGGGGGACCACATATGAGTGTCTGGTATCCTGCGGACCGGATGCGGTACTGGTATACATGGGCCCAGATCATGGTCAGAATAATGTTCAGGTGCTGCAGGGCAGACATGGAGCTGGACAGGTAGGTCACCTGTATTCCCTGGTCCAGAAGCAGCAAGTCCACTTCATCGATTATGATGCACTCATACCTGCGATCAGGTCTCACGTCCTTCATCTCAAATGTCTGGCGAAGATGGTCTGCAGCATATGTCTCAACAGTTCCATAGATTATATCCTTCTCGTAGCATTTCTTTCGATCTGCATCTTTGGTTTTATTGGTGTTTGTGTCCACCGTGAGGCCAAAGTAGCTGAAGAAATCAGCACATTCCTCTGCATCCCTTTGACATAACACAGGAGAGCTGGAGATCACATCTACTTTTTCACCCCTGAGAGCACGCAGTGTTGCAAACATAGCTACCACAACAGACTTCCCTTCTCCAGTGCCCATCTGCAAGAGCTTTCCATTGTCAGCCAAGGCTAAGAAGCACCAGCTTGTCATTTGAGTATCTCTAGGATACCACCAGCCCCCAGCTATTGTATTGTTTACAGCATTGCACAAGACAGCCAGGACCTCCTGCAGGTCTTCTGTTTTCATGCTGTGGCTCAGACTCCGAGCTCGCTGTACATCTGTGTGGTTCTTAATTTCACCAGTTTTAATCAGGTCTTGTACATGCTTTACTATAGTGTATGATTTCTCCAGTGTTTCTTCATCAAGGTCTTTCATGGCCCTGATTTCATCAAAGAGAGTATCAAGACTTTTATTTTTCTCTGCTTTGCAACTATTTTCCAAATTCAGAATCAGATCCTGGGTTCCTGTTGAATCTATGAGCTGAAGGAGAGATTGGTTGTTCTCATCTTTCCACTCTGAAGATATTTGATATGTTGTCATCAAATGTAAAATCTTCATGATGGAAATAAAGTTTTCATCATGGTGGTGGGAAGTTAAGGCTCCAAGGAGTTTGAAGATCTCTTTGGGTGCCCAAAGTTTCTGAGATACAATATTCAACACAGTCTGCAGAAGTTCTTTTGCCCCAGCAGAGGCTTGGAATTGCATTGCACAGGCAAGTAAACTCTCGAAGCACCATTTAACGAGAGGGGAATTTCTGATTTTCTTGGTTCTTTCTTCTTCAGCAACTGCTTTTGTCAGACTCTCTAGGAAGGTAAGAACAAAGACATCTCGAGAAGGCAATTTCTCACCAGTAAGTGTTTGTGAGAGTTTCATAACATCCATGTCTATACCCTCTTTTAGGTCAGCATGGAGCATATTGAATATTTCCATAACAAAGGTACGCCTCACTTCCATTTCCTCACTGGAAAGTTTACCCATGAGGCTTTGCAACTCCTCTACCACAGATGCCAGGGCCTCATTGCCCTTCAGCCTTGAAAATTTCAGACTACGGCCAGTACTGAGGCACCCTTTCTCAATGATGAACCCACGAATAAGCTGAGGACGTCCAGCTTCCACCACCTCGAAACTGTATTGTAAGTAATCTGTGACAAAGTCTTCAATGCTACCATACACAATGTCTGCTTCATAAACCTCAAATGACTCATTAGTATTTCTCCTGTTCGTGTTGACTGAAATTCCAAGAACCTTGTAGAAATCAGACCACTCCTTGGTTTCCTGCTCTGAAAGAGCACCAGAGCTCAGCACAATATCTAGTTTGTTTCCCGTGCAGATTTGCACAGCTGCTATCATGGCTGTGACACATGGGTCCTCTTCAAACCCAACCAGCTTTACTGGTTGGCTTTTCTCAGCCAGCACTGCTGCACTCCAGTGCATCATCTGACGTCGGGATGGCCACCAGCCTTTTGTGTGGAAAACTGCTTTGCAGAGCTGAGTCAGCATTTCCTGCATCTGGTTATCATCAAAGTTGCCATCAAAGTCTCGTCTTAAAGCTTGTACATCTTTTGCATCATTCTGTGAATTCTGCAGGGTGTTAGACGTGTTGTTTGTGATGGTCAGTACCCTCTTCATTACTGATTCATCAAAATTCCAGCTCTCTCTTAATGCTGCTAAAGCATCATAATTATCCAAATCTTGGTTTTCAAGGGTCTCTAGGAAAGTTGTGTAGAAATGCTCAGGGCCAGATAACTCGATAGCCTCAATGAGAGATCGCTCACAGTTATCTTTCCACATTGGAGATACATCATACACTTGTACTAAAGTAAGGATTTTACTTATTGAAGCATCCTCGGCATATGTATCTGAAAGTAATTTGAGGAGAGTCAATGCTTCAATAGGGCTCCAACCATTTGTTTGCACAAGACTGATGTGCATTTCTGCAACTTCTTTGTGGGCGTCTTTGCCATTGAGATGTGTGAGTATAGACAACAGAAGCCTCAAGCACTGGATTTCCATCTTTAAAACAAAAACTGAGGCCATTCCGACTACATTCTGAAGGGACTCAGTGAGAGTGCAGAGGAAGTTTAGAACAAAGAGGGTCTCAGCAGAAAGGTCTCCCTCAGCCCATTGTTTGGCGATGTGCACTGCATCAGAGTCATCATCCTCAGTGAAAAGGTGCATAACGGTCAAATAGAGGGCTTGAGTGAGCAAGAAAGTCTCAAAAACATTATGCGCTGATTTGCTGATGGTTTGCACCAGGGACTGCACCTGATTAGAGACACTTTGGATAGAAGCTTTCTCAGATGTCTTCAGAGTCAGGATACACAGCTGTGTGAGAAATACCTGTGCATGCTGTAATATGTTGATGGGCGGACGGGCATCTATCCATTTCTCAAACAGAAGGCTGTCCATAGCTGACATTATCTGCCTCAGTTGAGCATATGAGAGGAGGCTGAGACTGAGGCTTGTTATTGGGACGTCACATTGGGATGAGAGGACTTCTAGGAGGTCATCGCTGAATTCGTCTGGTTCATCAGGCGAAAACTCATTCAGCTGCTGTTTCAGTACAGATTGCTTTTGCTCAAATTGCACTGACTTCCTGCTCTGTTGTTCCTGTTGCTGTTCAGCATTTTGGCGTGATTGTTGCAGTTTTTGGCTCAATTTTTCTCTCCTTTGCTTCTGTTCCCGCTGTCTCTGCTCCTGTCTCTTCTTTTCCTCTCTTTCCCAGATTTTCTTAAAAAAGCAGTCGTTACAGAAGTATGGAGAATGGCCCATCTGCCTGTAGTATTCACCTCCGTTGAACACGTATACCATTCTTTCATCAATGAGCCGTTTATAAAAATTATCAAAGGATGTGCAGGGAGGCAGTACTGAGTCACACCTGGCACACCTCAGCCTGTCGCCCATGTGAGCTTCGGTTGGTTGTTTGTTCCCCATTTTTTATTCTTCAGCAGCTAAGCTGTGGTTTCCCTTTGCAAAGTACTTTTTCTGAAACATATAAAAAACATTGTCACTTTGTAGTAGCAGCAGTAGTAGTAGTAATTTATTTTGGTCCTTCTGCACATAGAAGTAATAGAATATATCTAATCAGTTCCAGTTCAAGATATCCTTAACTGGTTGGAATTTATATATGCCAACCACTTTCCGATATCCCTCTTGTTTAGAACAGCCCTTCATGTGTATTTTCCTAGTTATGGATGTGATGCTTTGATTTGTGGAAGAACCTATGCACTTGTAAATCGCTTTGGATTAAAAGCGTCTGCTAAATGACTAAAATGTAAATGTATAGTAAATGGTTGGCAAATGCCACCTTTATCCACAGCGCTGTACAATTAGTTTTAAATAATATTGCAATTTAAGACATTGTTTTTTTCCATGATTTATGTTTGGTTTCCAACATTGATCATAATATTACTTGACTATTGATTTGCCAATTACCAAATATTATAAACTTCATTTTATTTAAATGCAATGATCATTTTTAATCTCAATCTATCTCTTTAAGGCTTTCCATTCCCTTTCTACTGTATTCAGAAGCTGTTCAAAGCTTTTCCCAGAGCAAAATAAATTAGTGTCATCAGCAAATAAAACTAATTTGAACAATTTAGACACTTAACAAATATAATTTATATACAGTATAAACAGTTTAGGGCCTACCACTGAACCTTTTGGAACCCCACAAGCAACCTTCAGTGAATCGGATGCAGTATTATTTATTTATTTATTTATTTATTTATTTATTTATTTATTTATTTATTTTATTTTTATTATTTTATTTATTTTTTTTAAAATTTATTTGTACATATTGATGTCTATCATCAAGATGACTTCTTAGCTATGCATATGCTATTACATTACATTAATGGCATTTGGCAGACGCTCTTATCCAGAGCGACTTGTGCAAAGTGCAAAGTGCATACCCATAACCAGGGATAAGTGCGCTGAAAGACCCTAGAGGGAAGTACAATTTCAACTGCTGCCTGTGCAACAAAGATAAAGACCAGGGCCTATTTGATCATCAGATTTTATTTTATTTATTTTTTAATTGTAATACTGCAACACGGAAATGTATGAATAAACTGCATACTTAGCAAAACAAAACTAGCAAAGGTATCATCCTAATACAAATTTTGCTTGGAAATATTCCTGTTTGGAAAGATTGATTGCAGATACAGTCCCTTCCAAATGTAATGGATCAGCAAGGTCAGTTCCTTTGTTTTTGCTGTACACTGCAGACAGTTGAGTTTGAGGTCTAGAGATGTACATGAGATGACAGGTCTGAATTTAAGAATTTATTTCCTGGTATTTGTATCTAGATTTGTTAAACAACTTATCACCTTTTGTATCAGACCACCCAATTTTTAGGTGAGCAAAAGTATTGCCACATGTGACAGACAGGTATTTCTTGTGGCCCAGATGTGTCCTGTTAGATTGATTGGTTAAACAATAAATAGTTCTGAATGTCTACTCATGGTTTTAGTCTTGGGTTTAGCCTGTGAAGACTAGATTTGTGTTCTAAAAGATAAACCACCATGAAGACCGGACATTTCACCTCCCAAAGAGGAGATTGAAGGGGGAAAAAACCCATGAAACAAACAACAACTGAAAGAGGCTACAGTAAAAGCCTGGAAAAGCATCAAAAAAGAAGAATGCAACAGTTTGGTCATGTCAATGGGTCGCAGGATTGATGCAGTTATTGCAAGCAAGGGATATTCGACCAAATATTGAGTGTTACTTACTTTAATGTGCTTAAATACTCTCTGTTCCAATACTTTTGCACACCAAATAATTGGGTTGTCCGATACCGGAGATGCTATGTAATAGTAACACATCGAGGTGTGAACACCAGGAAATAAAAGCTGCAATTCTGAACTCTTGTCTCTTGTTCATCATTTTATCTCAACCTCAAATGAATTCAGTGAATTGCAGAAACTAAGATATTGGCCTTGCTGTTCCAATACAAATGGTAAATGGTTGGCATTTATATATCGCCTTTATCCATAGCACTGTACAATTGATGCTTCTCATTCACCTATTCATACATGCACTCACACACACCTATGGCGATTGGCTGCCATGCAAGGCACCGACCAGACCGCCAGGAGCATTTGGGGGTTAGATGTCTTGTTCAGAGACATTTCGACGTGCCCAGGGTGGGAATTGAACCGGCAACCCTCCAACTGCCAGGCGACTGCTTTTCAGTCCAATCAGTGGACCTTTTAGTTTAAGATTTTTTAACAATGTCAAGTATTTCCTTTTCATCAACACCCCTAATAAAGATTGAGTAGGAATTTCTATAAACAATATCTTCATCTACACCATCCTCATTTCTCGGCTCCACGATCTCACTGTATACAACATTAAATTCATTGGCAATTTATTTTGTTTTATTTATAATTGTATAATTATCTTTTACAAAATAATAATAGCTTTATACATTTCTAAGTGTAATTCTTTATGTTATCTTATGGTATTTACTCTGCATATTTGTGCAATCTTTAGCATTTGTTATTTTTCTTGTGAATATGTAAAATGTGAAAGATTTTTGAAAGTAGTTCTGCATGCTCATGAAGTTAATCAAATGGCTTTCAGGTGCTAAGCATGACTGAGCGTTTTTTCTTAAATTGGATGCAGTAAACTCCTCTACTAACACACTGTGCGCACAAAACCTGCCGCAGTTCAACTGTAGAAACACATTTATCTTGCTTGCGATCAATCTACTGCTCAAACAGCCTGGTGAAAGTTGAGACATCATCTGTTTGATCACTCAATGTTCACATCGCAGAACATTTGAACTTTTCAGTACTACGAACAGGTGCAAAACATTAGGCAATGCATGGGTGCAATAGAACTGTGTCGTATTCATAATGTTTACTTCTAATTATTTCTGTAGACTAAGGCCTATGTGCTCTCAGTTTTTAAATCAACATTTGAGATATGCCTGTGACAAAATATACAAAAATAGCTGTTTCCCTATTATAAATAAATAAATATGGCCATTATGAAATAAAACTGATGTCTTCCTAATTAAAACAAAAAAGGCAAAGGCCTATACGGATTTATATTATTTCTGATAATTGTACTGAATTTTCTGCAGACAGTACACACTCTCTGCCTCCACAGATGTACTGTACCTGGGCCATGACAAGCACATCAAAAAGCTATTGCATATTGCACATATGGAGCCTATCCCAGCATGCAGTGGGTGAGATGCAGGACAGGTTGCCAATCCATCACACCTGCACACAACATTCACTCTCATTATCATACCAACAGGCAATTTAGAGTCTCCAATTAGTGGAAACGAGAGTTCCCAAAGGAAACCCACATGGACAGTCGGAGAACATACACACACAGAAAGGCCCCAGTTGAGCCAGTCCCAAAATGACTGACCATGTCTGCTACACAGTCTCAACATTACTGACTATGTCTGCTACACAGTCTCAACATTACTGACCATGTCTGCTACACAGTCTCAACATTACTGACCATGTCTGCTACACAGTCTCAACATTACTGACCATGTCTGCTACATAGTCTCAACATCACTGAACAGTCTGCTACATAGTCCAAAAATGTACACTGGTCTTTACCACACTCCTACTGTATATTAAGCAATTTATCTTTTTCTTGCAGTTATCTAATGCAGATTGCATCACTAATACGAGTGCAAATATCTTAAATGTCCTGCATGTCCTGCAGACTGTACTTTACACAAAGTGCTATCAGCATATGAAGATTATAAGTGTACTTACAGGAAAGGAGAGTAGAGCCCAGTCCTTTCTGTCACTTGGAGAGGAACACACAGCATTTATTTCCTGGAACAGGAGACACCCTTCCACAGGACACGCCTACTCTCTGAGACACAAGCTTTTAATTGGTTACACCTCCTGTACAGGACACGCCCACTCTTCAGGCCACACCCACTGTACGGGTCTCACCCAGACTTCCAACACCTCCTGTCATAAGCAGTCATGAACCTTCACACAATCAGTTAACTCATATAAGACAATAGCCTGACATAGCTGGATATTTTTAAGTAAAGAATGGAAGTAGCAGCTGGTAGCTCCAGTGGGAACGGCAACACTAGAAATGAATACAGCATAACTGCAATAAGCTGTTCATAGCACCTCAGGCACAATAGGAGCAAAGTATTCTGTGGCTGTACCAGTTTAATACACTACTAATGTGCAGTAATGTCAAACGAATGCAAGCATAAACAGCATTTGTATTCCATTCATGTTCCTTAATTTTCAAAATGTAAAAGTTTGCAAATGAGGTGGGGGGAGGCAGGTACAACTAACATGTCAAGTGCAGGAGATGTAACATGTCAAGTGCAGGAGATGTAACAGGTCAAGTGCAGGAGATGTAACATGTCAAGTGCAGGAGATGTAACAGGTCAAGTGCAGGAGATGTAACATGTCAAGGGGCTGTATCTTATGTTTGGTGCGACGTGCTGGTATCACCGCACACGTCTTTGCTAGTTTCAGAGACGCAGGTTTTTATTTTCCCTTGCAGCGCCCCTGCTGTTTGAATAGCAACTTAACCATTTGAGCAGGTTGTTCTTACAGTAAGATGAGGTGTGCTCTGGCCATATAAAAGCACAGATAAATGAATCCTGTGGTAGGCAAAGCCATGGAGAGGAACTACTGTAGGCACAACTCATGAGCCAGGGCTTCACTGGTGTGATCTCTGCCATGGTCAGGCCTTCATCAGAATCCGTATCTACTGCATATCTGGCAGCAACATAGTAGTTTGAGGCTGATTTGAGTGCTTGGACCCTTGATGACTTTTACCCAACAAGTGTGTTCTATACTGTATCAGCATTATTTACAGCTGAATCTAGTCCCACCCCCCAATTCCTATAAAGATCCATTAAAAGACAAAGAGTTTTAGTATGGCTTGTAGGACAACCTGAAAATAAGATATCCAGGCAGTGATGATGTTGATAGATCACAGGCATCAGGAAGTCATTGCATGACTCCACTTCCCACAATACCCTGCTCGGATAAGGGCCCACATACTACTACTCTTTGTTTTCCATCCCGTAGCCAGTTCCGAGCCCACAATGGCTCCTGTAATTCCTACCGTCCGCATTTTGATAATGGGTTGTCCAGCGGTACCTTAGATACACAATATCATAAGCCCTGCTGTCAGTAAAACACTGGGTAGCTTCCTCAAAAAATTCCAAAAGGTTTGTCAGGCATCGCATACACAAAAAACCATTACCAGCCATCCCTTAGAATGTTATTTTCAAGAAATAATTCCAATTTTTTCCCTAATGATAGATTCCAGTATTTTACATGTGATACAAGTTAGACTGATAGGCCTGTCTAACCCTAACCCTAACCCTAGATCGGTACAGTCTACTTTCTTATATATTGGTATTATATTACCTTGTCTCCAGTCATCCAATATTTCTCCAGTTTCTAAAGACGGTCTAAAAATACTTGCCAGTGGTTTAAAAATGATCTCACTTAACTCTTTGAGTACACTTGGGAATATGCCATCTGGCTCATTTGTCTTCAGTTTATATAATTTATCCAATATTTATTTATCCCGTATATCAATATTGGCTAAGACATTGTTAGTACTGAGTATGCCTTCTGGCCTACTAGTAACCTCCTCCCTAGTAAACTCTCTACAAAGTAGGCATTTAATGCCTCAGCAATGTCATTATTCTTATACAGCAGTTTATTATTCTTAATGCACTTGACCTCCTCTTTAATTTTCCTTTTCCTACTGCAGTATTGAAAGAAGCATTTTGGATTGTGTTTTGCATCATTTGAAATTTGCCTTTCATATAGCCTTTCAGCTAACCTTATTTCTTTTTTAACGCACACGTATTACAATATTCAGCTTCATTACTCTCAGTGCTGTCTTTTTTATATACCTTATACAGTTTATTATTTTTCTCGTAAACTCTTACGTTTAGCTTTATTCATCCACTCTGGAGACTGTTCTCTCAACTTCCTTTTCTGTACACTGCGCAATAAAGTATTACCCTTTTGAACCTGCCCCACTTTTCTTTCACAGTCCTGCAATCAAGAACTTACTCCCAGTCTACATTATTGGATTTTGATCTTTTTCAAGTTCCCACGCCTAAAACTCAAAATCCTGGACTTAATTTGCCAAAATATATGAGAACATGTTGTTTAATGGTCACTTGTCTCAAGTGGTTCCATTACCTCTGTACTGCAAATTCTGTCTGAATCATTACATCCCACCAGATCTAAAATTGCTTACCCTGACTGACAAAAAAAGTCATTTATAACATCTAAGAATTCCTCCCTGCTTTTTCCCTGTCCAGTCATCAAATTCCAGTGCATATTTGGACTTATGATGATGACTGTTTAGAACAGCATTCCATCTGTATGTGTATTTTCCTAGTTCTGGATGTGATGCTTTGACTTGTGGTAGAACCTATGCACTTGTAAGTCGCTTTGGATTAAAAGCGTCTGTTAAATGACAAAAATGTAAATGTAATGTAAATGTTGAAAAATCTTGAGTTGAGTGATCTGCAGTTTAAATTGTACTTCCCTCTAGGGTCTTTCAGCGAACTTATCCCTGGTTATGGGTATGCACTTTGTTGTACGTCGCTCTGGATAAGAGCGTCTGCCAAATGCCAATAATGTAATGTAATGTAATCTATCAATTTCTTTACATGATTTTTGTTTTCCTTTCTTTTTAATGCTTTGTTTTCTATCTAAGCCATATGGAGAATCTTACATACATGAATGAGTTCTAGCTATATACCAAGACCTCATAACCACTCAATTGGTTCCAGCAAATTATCATTCATCATAATCTTTCTGCCTCAGAACATTTCATTATGGGACTGATGGCAGTTGCTTTGCAAACCTGTATGAAAATTATCCAATTGCCTGTGAAGCAAAATTTTCCTTTTGCATACATCTTCTTCTGCTGATGTAAAACTGTATTTACATGTGCATCTTGGTGAGGTCACACGTTTTCTAGAACATTTATCTTCCTTTCCTTTCTGTGTCCTTTGTGTTGTGTTTTCTTCAGTCTTATGACCTTTAGATATATTGGAGAAAACATCACATCACATCACATCACAGTACACTACATTACATTACACTACACTACACTACACTACATTACACTACATTACAGTACATCCCATCCATTACATCACATCACATCACATCCATTACATCACATTACATTACATTATAAGGGCCCAACGGCTGAGCGGATCTTATTGTGGCTCCACCGGGGATCGAACCACAGACCTTGCATGTCACAGTCATGTACCTTAACCACTATGCTACAGGCCTATAGGAGAATACAGCACTAAAGGAGAATACAGCTCTATAGGAGAATATAGCACTATGTGAGAATACAGCTCTATAGGAGAATATAGCACTATGTGAGAATACAGCACTATAGGAGAATACAGCACTATGTGAGAATACAGCACTATAGGAGAATACAGCACTATGTGAGAATACAGCACTATAGGAGAATACAGCACTATAGGAGAATACAGCACTATGTGAGAATACAGCAGTATAGGAGAATACAGCACTATAGGAGAATACAGCACTATGTGAGAATACAGCACTATAGGAGAATACAGCACTATGTGAGAATACAGCAGTATAGGAGAATACAGCAGTATAGGAGAATACAGCACTATAGGAGAATACAGCACTATGTGAGAATACAGCAGTATAAGAGAATACAGCACTATGTGAGAATACAGCACTGTAGGAGTATACAGCACTATGTGAGAATACAGCACTATAGGAGAATACAGCACTATGTGAGAATACAGCACTATAGGAGAATACAGCAGTATGTGAGAATACAGCACTATAGGAGAATACAGCAGTATGTGAGAATACAGCACTATAGGAGAATACAGCACTATGTGAGAATACAGCACTGTAGGAGTATACCGCACTATGTGAGAATACAGCACTATAGGAGAATACAGCACTATGTGAGAATACAGCACTATGTGAGAATACAGCACTATAGGAGAATACAGCAGTATAGGAGAATACAGCACTATATGAGAATACAGCACGGTGGGAAAATGCCAAAAGCAGTGTCCTACATACATATGCAGTCTCACTGTGGTCATAGATTAAACTTTGATCCTCTGTAGCCCACTTTTGAATGTTCATGTACAAAACAAACAAACAACAACAACAAAAAAGGACAGTGCCCTATAAACGCTTTCACCTGCTACTACTCACACAGCTATTAATTATATTTCTAATATAAATGCTTTTTCATTTTAAACATTTTTGTGATATTGGAACCCATAAAGTAGACTCGGAAAATGGGGGGAAAAGAGAGAGAATGTTTCTTAACTGGAGCATCAACCTCCCAAGCAAGTGATAGTGGTAATGAATTTGAAAATTGGTATGAAAATCACCATTATGCAATGCCCATCCCACCCTGCTGCCTTTGGGACCCATTTTGCATGTATTCTTTAGCAGACGTTAAACTGCCCTTTTACCGTTTCTCACACTGAGATGGTTGGATAATTGTAATAGTTGGACTGATGGTCCTGATAAAACATAATATTCAATATTTTGAAAAACTTTGAACATGAATCTATTTGTACAGCTGGATATTACCTGAAGCTATTAAGCTCCTTGCACACGGGTATAACAGTAATGAGCTGCTTGGGAGAAAAGGTTGAGAGGCTGAATTTCTCTGCTCTTAATTCTTTGTATGCAGACCTCAGCAATATTTTAATAATGGGTCCCTATCAATTTGAGACACAGCAATGTTATGTAAATGAAAGTAGTCACGTTTAGTATTTTATTGCATATCCTGTGCTTGCCATGATTTCCTGATGTCTGTGACCTATCAACATCATAATTGCCTGGATATCTTATTTTCAGGTTGTCCTACAGATGATACTAAAACTCTTTGCATTTGAATGGATCTCTAGGGGAACTGGGGGATGGGACTAGATTCAGCTATCTTGGTCAAGCCACAAATATTTGTGAAATTTTTTTCTCTGTTTCATTGAGTTCTCTTTTCTGACGTCATGTACAATTTGAATCACTTTTAGGTTTTGAGAATACCCCTATTTGACTTTATTTATAGTGCTTTTTACAGCACAGGTTGTGACAAAACAGCTTTACATAGTTCCTAGGACTATGACCGCCTCAGAGCAAGCCTATATGGAAACTTTATGAATAACAGGAAGAACTTTGAGCAGACTGACTGGATAGTTAAAGCGCTGGACTCATTCATTCATTCATTATCCTAACCCGCTTATCCTGAACAGGGTCGCAGGGGGGCTGGAGCCTATCCCAGCATACATTGGGCGAAAGGCAGGACACACACCATTCACTCTCACACTCATACCTACGGGCAATTTAGACTCTCCAATCAGCCTAACGTGCATGTCTTTGGACTGTGGGAGGAAACCGGAGTACCTGGAGGAAACCCACGCAAACCCATGCAAACTCCTCACAGAGAGGCCCCGGCTCCCTGCGCCGACTGCACCATCCGTGCCGCCTAAAGCGCTGGACTGAGTGACTTAATTAATTAATAGCTATATCTTGTGCCGTCTTCCATTCCCTATAAAACCACCCTTAACGGGTTCTAGATTATAGTGGCGGATTTCACAAAGGAACATTTTTTTATTAGACCTATTTTTTGGACATTAAATCTGACATAATTTAACATTACATAACATAAGGTAATGGCAAGAACAGGCCATTGAGCCCAGCAATGCCTGCCTTTTCCTACCCCTAAGTGTACCTACTGCCTAATTTGCCTAAAAGCGGAATAGTGTCTAACACAGTATCAAGCCTGGTCTTGAAAACCCCCAGTGTTTCTGCCTCCACTACATGTCTACACATTGACCACTTGCTGGGTGGAAAAATACTTCCTAATATTTGTACGGAATTTCTCCTTTGCCAATTTCCATTTGTGCCCTCTCGTTCTGCTAATCTCCAATTTTTCCCATCTCACTAGGGGATACCACAGTGACCTCATCAAGTAGAATTTAAGGTTAGCTACGTTACCTTAAATCCCAGTAAATGAAGAAATTGATTTTTTGAGCCATTGGAGGAGGAAAATGTCCCTCAGCAAATCTCTCATGAGAGAGAAAATCTTCTAGAATAAATGACAGACAAAAAGTTCATTCTTGAATATAGATTTACACGTCAATCTATTTCACAAGATCGCGAACAACCTGGAAAGCGAACTCGATCACCCAACACAACGGAACCATGCCTTATTGTGTAAATTACAACTTTTAATTGTGCTGCGGTTTTTTGCCACTGGGTGCTTCCACACTCTGGTAGGCGATGTAGTCTATAAATCAACAGTGTGCAGGGTGGTCCACAGAGTGGCAGGGTGGTCCACAGAGTGGCAGGGTGGTGCAGAGTGGCAGGGGGGTGCAGAGTGGCAGGGTGGTGCAGAGTGGCAGGGCGGTCCACAGAGTGGCAGGGTGGTGCAGAGTGGCAGGGTGGTGCAGAGTGGCAGGGTGGTGCAGAGTGGCAGGGTGGTCCACAGAGTGGCAGGGTGGTGCAGAGTGGCAGGGGGGTCCACAGAGTGGCAGGGTGGTGCAGAGTGGCAGGGGGGATTTCCTGATGTCTGTGACCTATCAACATCATAATTGCCTGGATATCTTATTTTCAGGTTGTCCTACAGATGATACTAAAACTCTTTGCATTTGAATGGATCTCTAGGGGAACTGGGGGATGGGACTAGATTCAGCTATCTTGGTCAAGCCACAAATATTTGTGAAATTTTTTTCTCTGTTTCATTGAGTTCTCTTTTCTGACGTCATGTACAATTTGAATCACTTTTAGGTTTTGAGAATACCCCTACTCTATTTGACTTTATTTATAGTGCTTTTTACAGCACAAGTTGTGACAAAACAGCTTTACATAGTTCCTAGGACTATGACCGCCTCAGAGCAAGCCTATATGGAAACTTTATGAATAACAGGAAGAACTTTGAGCAGACTGACTGGATAGTTAAAGCGCTGGACTCATTCATTCATTCATTATCCTAACCTGCTTATCCTGAACAGGGTCGCAGGGGGCCTGGAGCCTATCCCAGCATACATTGGGCGAAAGGCAGGACACACACCATTCACTCTCACACTCATACCTACGGGCAATTTAGACTCTCCAATCAGCCTAACCTGCATGTCTTTGGACTGTGGGAGGAAACCGGAGTACCTGGAGGAAACCCACGCAGACACGGGGAGAACATGCAAACTCCGCACAGAGAGGCCCCGGCTCCCTGCGCCCACTGCACCATCCGTGCCGCCTAAAGCGCTGGACTGAGTGACTTAATTAATTAATAGCTATATCTTGTGCCGTCTTCCATTCCCTATAAAACCCAAAGGAACATTTTTTTATTAGACCTATTTTTTGGACATTAAATCTGACATAATTTAACATTACATAACATAAGGTAATGGCAAGAACAGGCCATTGAGCCCAGCAATGCCTGCCTTTTCCTACCCCTAAGTGTACCTACTGCCTAATTTGCCTAAAAGCGGAATAGTGTCTAACACAGTATCAAGCCTGGTCTTGAAAACCCCCAGTGTTTCTGCCTCCACTACATGTCTACACATTGACCACTTGCTGGGTGGAAAAATACTTCCTAATATTTGTACGGAATTTCTCCTTTGCCAATTTCCATTTGTGCCCTCTCGTTCTGCTAACCAAACTCAACCTGAAGAATCCCCTATGATTCACTTTGTTAATGAGCTGCCTCTAACCCACTCTCTTCCTTCCTCTCACAGAATAACCTGCTGGACCCCCACCAGTCCGGCTTCAGACCTGGCCACCCTTCTCTCCTTCCCCCCATCAGACACACAGGTCTCTACCCATATCTCCGCCTGCCTGAGAGACATCCAGAGCTGGATGGGCAACCACCATCTAAAGCTCAGTCCAGGTAAGATGGAGGTAATCTTTATCCCTGCTCTAACCTCTCCCATCTCCAATTTTTCCCATCTCACTAGGGGATACCACAGTGACCTCATCAAGTAGAATTTAAGGTTAGCTACGTTACCTTAAATCCCAGTAAATGAAGAAATTGATTTTTTGAGCCATTGGAGGAGGAAAATGTCCCTCAGCAAATCTCTCATGAGAGAGAAAATCTTCTAGAATAAATGACAGACAAAAAGTTCAATCTTGAATATAGATTTACACGTCAATCTATTTCACAAGATCGCAAACAACCTGGAAAGCGAACTCGATCACCCAACACAACGGAACCATGCCTTATTGTGTAAATTACAACTTTTAATTGTGCTGCGGTTTTTTGCCACTGGGTGCTTCCACACTCTGGTAGGTGATGTAGTCTATAAATCAACGGTGTGCAGGGTGGTCCACAGAGTGGCAGGGTGGTCCACAGAGTGGCAGGGTGGTGCAGAGTGGCAGGGGGGTGCAGAGTGGCAGGGTGGTGCAGAGTGGCAGGGTGGTGCAGAGTGGCAGGGGGGTCCACAGAGTGGCAGGGTGGTCCACAGAGTGGCAGGGTGGTGCAGAGTGGCAGGGGGGTGCAGAGTGGCAGGGTGGTGCAGAGTGGCAGGGTGGTGCAGAGTGGCAGGGCGGTCCACAGAGTGGCAGGGTGGTGCAGAGTGGCAGGGTGGTGCAGAGTGGCAGGGTGGTCCACAGAGTGGCAGGGTGGTGCAGAGTGGCAGGGTGGTGCAGAGTGGCAGGGGGGTCCACAGAGTGGCAGGGTGGTGCAGAGTGGCAGGGGGGTCCACAGAGTGGCAGGGTAATGCAGAGTGGCAGGGTGGTGCACAGAGTGGCAGGGTGGTCCACAGAGTGGCAGGGTGGTGCAGAGTGGCAGGGTGGTGCACAGAGTGGCAGGGTGGTGCAGAGTGGCAGGGTGGTCCACAGAGTGGCAGGGTGGTGCAGAGTGGCAGGGTGGTCCACAGAGTGGCAGGGTGGTGCAGAGTGGCAGGGGGGTCCACAGAGTGGCAGGGTGGTGCAGAGTGGCAGGGGGGTCCACAGAGTGGCAGGGTGGTGCAGAGTGGCAGGGTGGTCCACAGAGTGGCAGGGTGGTGCAGAGTGGCAGGGGGGTCCACAGAGTGGCAGGGTGGTGCAGAGTGGCAGGGGGGTCCACAGAGTGGCAGGGTAATGCAGAGTGGCAGGGTGGTGCACAGAGTGGCAGGGTGGTGCAGAGTGGCAGGGTGGTGCACAGAGTGGCAGGGGGGTCCACAGAGTGGCAGGGTGGTGCAGAGTGGCAGGGTGGTCCACAGAGTGGCAGGGTGGTGCAGAGTGGCAGGGGGGTCCACAGAGTGGCAGGGTGGTGCAGAGTGGCAGGGGGGTCCACATAGTGGCAGGGTAATGCAGAGTGGCAGGGTGGTGCACAGAGTGGCAGGGTGGTGCAGAGTGGCAGGGTGGTGCACAGAGTGGCAGGGTGGTCCACAGAGTGGCAGGGTGGTGCAGAGTGGCAGGGTGGTCCACAGAGTGGCAGGGTGGTGCAGAGTGGCAGGGTGGTGCACAGAGTGGCAGGGTGGTGCAGAGTGGCAGGGTGGTCCACAGAGTGGCAGGGTGGTGCAGAGTGGCAGGGTGGTCCACAGAGTGGCAGGGTGGTGCAGAGTGGCAGGGGGGTCCACAGAGTGGCAGGGTGGTGCAGAGTGGCAGGGGGGTCCACAGAGTGGCAGGGTGGTGCAGAGTGGCAGGGTGGTCCACAGAGTGGCAGGGTGGTGCAGAGTGGCAGGGGGGTCCACAGAGTGGCAGGGTGGTGCAGAGTGGCAGGGGGGTCCACAGAGTGGCAGGGTAATGCAGAGTGGCAGGGTGGTGCACAGAGTGGCAGGGTGGTGCAGAGTGGCAGGGTGGTGCACAGAGTGGCAGGGGGGTCCACAGAGTGGCAGGGTGGTGCAGAGTGGCAGGGTGGTCCACAGAGTGGCAGGGTGGTGCAGAGTGGCAGGGGGGTCCACAGAGTGGCAGGGTGGTGCAGAGTGGCAGGGGGGTCCACAGAGTGGCAGGGTAATGCAGAGTGGCAGGGTGGTGCACAGAGTGGCAGGGTGGTGCAGAGTGGCAGGGTGGTGCACAGAGTGGCAGGGTGGTCCACAGAGTGGCAGGGTGGTGCAGAGTGGCAGGGTGGTGCACAGAGTGGCAGGGTGGTCCACAGAGTGGCAGGGTGGTGCAGAGTGGCAGGGTGGTGCACAGAGTGGCAGGGTGGTGCAGAGTGGCAGGGTGGTCCACAGAGTGGCAGGGTGGTGCAGAGTGGCAGGGTGGTGCACAGAGTGGCAGGGCGGTCCACAGAGTGGCAGGGTGGTCCACAGAGTGGCAGGGGGGTCCACAGAGTGGCAGGGTGGTCCACAGAGTGGCAGGGTACAAACAAACCACAAACAAAACCACAAACAACAATAGGATGGTACATGGCGAGAGTGAGATGGAGGGGTCAGTTAGGAGTAGGGAGGAAAAGCAAGAGTGAAAAGGTGAGTTTTGAGCTTGGATTTGAAGGTGGACAGTGAGGTGATTTTCCGTAGTGCAAGTGGGAGGGAGTTCCAGAGTTTGGGGCCAGCTACACTAAACGCCCTGTCACCCATAGAATGGAGATGGGGGTGAGCAGGAGGTGGGTATTGCTGGAGCGTAGGGTGCGGGTTGGTTGGTATGGGGTCAGGAGGTTTGAAAGATAAGAGGGTGCAAGATTATGTTGGGCTTTGAAAACAAGTAGAATGATTTTTAATTGAATACGGTATTGCACAGGGAGCCAGTGTAGTTGATGGAGGATGGGAGTGATGTGTTGCCAGGGCCTAGTGTGGGTGAGAACTCCTGCAGCGGAATTTTGAATGTATTGGAGTCTGTTTAATCTCTTTGCTGGGATACCAAAGAGAAGGGCGTTACAGTAATCAAGTCTGGAGGTTATGAATGCATGGATGAGAGTCTCAGCAGCGGTGGGGTTAAGTGAGGGGCGGAGTTTGGAAATGTTTTTGAGGTGGAAGAAAGCTGTTTTGGTGATGTTTTTTATGTGAGTGTCAAATGAGAGGGTAGAATCAATAATGACACCAAGGTTTTTAACTTCAGAGGTAGTGGTAGTGAAATAGCCGGGGATGGATAAATGTGATAGTTTGAGTTTTTTCTATACAGCTGGTGTGGCAATGAGTATGGCTTCTGTTTTGTCATGGTTAAGTTTGAGAAAATTCTGTGTCATCCAAGTGCTAATGGCATTGAGGCAGGTGACCAGATTGGAGGGAGGGGGTGTGTGGGAGGGCTTAGTGTGAATATAAATCTGTGTCATCAGCATAGCAGTGAAAGTTTAAACCATACTGACGTAAGATGTCACCAAGGGGGAGGATGTAAATGACAAAGAGCAGGAGACCTAGGACAGAACCCTGGGGAACACCATGTGAGAGGGGTGAACTGTGGGACCTGAAATTACCTATGGAAGACAAACTGTTCCCTCGCTGTGAGATATGACCTAAACCAGGAGAGTGGAGTGCCAGTGATACCCAAGAGTGTTTCCAACCGGGTGAGCAGTGTGTTGTGACAGACCGTGTCGAAGGCAGCAGTGAGGTCCAGCAACAGGAGAATGCTGACATGGCCTGTGTCAGCAGCAATGAGCAGGTCGTTTATGACCTTGACCAGGCTGTGATGTGTCAGGTGATGTGACCATAGGCTGTGATGTGTCAGGTGATGTGACCATAGGCTGTGATGTGTCAGGTGTTCTTGGAGTTGGGAAGAAACAGTGCGCTCAAGGAGTTTGGCTATGAATGGGAGATTTGAGATGGGTCGATAGTTTTTCAGATCATCAACAGCTGCTCCAGATTTCTTAAGGACAGGGGTGATAGCTGCAGTTTTGAGTGAGCAAGGAACAGAACCAGTTAAAAGAGATACATTTATAATATGAACGAAGGGGGCATAGAGCTGGCAGGCAGTTTTTGACCAGTGGGGTAGGCATAGGGTCCAAGAGGCAGGTAGTGCTCCTAGCCTTAGTGGCAAGGTCATGGACAAAGTGCTCGTCGACAGGTGTGAAGGCAGAGAACAGCTGAGCGGGTAAGGTATGGGGAATAGGAGCACCACTCGGCGTGATAGCAGTAGGGAGTGATTGAAACTGACTGTAGATGGTGCTGATTTTGTTTTGGGAAAAATTAAGAAACTCACAGCAGATATCAGTTGAAGGGGTGAGTGGAAAGGGTTTGGTAGGCTGGAGTATCTTGTTGACTGTGGAGAAAAGGGCTCTAGGGTTACTCTGACCTCTGGCAATAATGTTGGTGTAATGCACAGATTTAGCCTCATTAAGAGCCTCCTTGTAGGCCAGGACATTATCTTTATATGCCTGCATGTGCACCGTTAGTCCAGTCTTTTTGCTAAGCCGCTCCAGTTGGCAGCCAGCAGCCTTCATTTTACGCAGCTCAGGTGTATACCATGGAGCAGAGCGTAGGAAGGAGACGGTGTGTGTTTTCAACGGGGCAATCTGATTTAACATTTTAGATAGATGAGAATTGTAGAATAGAACAAGATCATCAGGACACATGTTAAGTGGCTGATCTGTGAGTTGGGATTGCAGCGTGTCTAATAGTTCAGCTGTGTCAATGTTCTTGGTGTTCCTAAACATGATGGAGCGTGATGGACGGGGGCGGCGGTGAGGCTCAGGAACAGCAATATTGAACAAGACAGCTTTGTGGTCAGAGACAGAGAGATCCTTGGGGCCAAGGTCAGATGGAGAGATACCAGCAGTGCAGACAAGGTCTAGAATGTGACCTTTCGAGTGAGTGGGAAAGTTTAAGATCAAAACAGTTTAGCATACTAAGAAAATTATCAGCAAAGGTACAGTTATTTGAATCCACATGTATATTAAAATCACCCAGAGCCAGGATAGATGAATACATAGGGCACACAGCAGATAGCAGCTCAGAAAATTCATTTAAGAAAACAGAAGATGCTTTAGGAGGCCTGTAGATAAGTAAAAGGAGTAGTGGTAGACTACCAGTAAATTTCAAAGCAAGACATTCAAAGGATGAAAAATCCCGCAGGGGCACATGCACAAACTTAAAACAGGAACGATGGAGCACTGCAAGTCCTCCCCCACGCCCAGTCGAGCGTGGCTTATCAATAAACTCATACCCAGATGGGATGGCTCCATTTAGTGTGATAAATTAATTTGGTACTTGCCAGGTTTCAGTAACACACATAAAGTCAATACCTATATCGGTAATTACATCATTAATGAAAGGTGCTTTGTTGTTAAGAGATCGTACATTGAGCAAAGCAAAAGATGCATTCTTTGAAGTAGAATAATTCTGAGGGACTTTCACTGACGTTATGGGGCATAGATTGTTGAAATCAGCAGTGCGCTGTACAGCGTTCCGTTTTATGTTCCGAGTCCAGCTCCAGAGAGAGTCAATGTTGTTGGGGTGAAGATAACGGGCAAACGTCCTACGAGAGCCCCGGTGAATGTATTTGGGGCGAGGGCGCAGAATGCCGAGGTGTTGATGTGACAAAAGGGCATCTGGACATTTGTAACAGTTTTTTTGCAAGCTGCGGAGACAGGCCGATGAGTGGTTGAGAGCCATGGATGAGGAGCACAATCGCTGGTGCAAATGTTGACAGGGCTCACGGGGAAACCAGCGTACCAGCCAGAGCTCATGGACAAGGAGCCAGAGCAGCAACACGGCGGTAGATCACATTGGGGAGGAGGATGGGAAACAGCCAACGGTTTGATCAAGCAGATGTACCGGAGACAACAGGTTAGCCCTCTTCCCAGTACTCTAGCACGTTAGCCAACAAGTGTACCCACTGACACCCTTAGGGGCTGGCAACGTAACAGGAGGTAACCAAATCCCTGCAAGTGTAACCGCCTAAGCCTAAGGCCCGCAGACCGTTGCCTTAATCGGGTAGATCCACAGTTTGTAGCTTTGGGATGGTAGATAGTTCCGGTAGATCCGTAGAGATGTTACCGCGTAAATAGTCCAGGTTAACTGGGCACCGGAGCACAGGTGCTAGCCAGGTAGTTGCAGGTAGGTTAGTCAAGTTAGTTCAGATCAGTCCTGTTGGAATTATCCATCCATCCATCCATCCATTATCTGAACCCGCTTATCCTGATCAGGGTCGCAGGGGAGCTGGAGCCTATCCCAGCATACATTGGGCGAAAGGCAGGAATACACCCTGGACAGGTCGCCAGTCCATCGCAGGGCACACACACCATTCACTCACACACTCATACCTACGGGCAATTTAGACTCTCCAATCAGCCTAACGTGCATGTCTTTGGACTGTGGGAGGAAACCGGAGTACCCGGAGGAAACCCACGCAAACACGGGGAGAACATGCAAACTCCACACAGAGAGGCCCCGGCCGACGGGGATTCGAACCCAGGACCTCCTTGCTGTGAGGCGGCAGTGCTACCCACTGCACCATCCGTGCCGCCCCTGTTGGAATTATGACCAACATAAACCCAGACGATGGACGGGATAGTAGATAGTTAAAATGACGTAACGCGATGGCGTTGACAGTGCGTATAAGTCACTAAATTAAACGTGGCCTACAGACAAACACAAACTCCGGTGAGCAGCGGCAGCGTTCCACCATGTGAATCAGTAAATAAACCAAAGGAATTTAATGCATACACAGAGATCAGCAATACGCAAACAATGATGTCAAACAAATGTTCCTATAATTAGTCAGTAGGAATACAGTGAAGTGCATAATGTACCAACGGACCGTAAACTTGACACCGGCAGAAAAAAAAACATTCAACTCGCGAGACGTCAGAGAAAGCAAGTTGCACACTCAGACCACAAGATGGTGCCACCGTTAAAATCACTGAAATGTGAATTAATCCTGTGCATGATTCTCAAATACAGAACTCAGTTTGAAGATCATACAGCAGGATACTCCAGCAACAGGATGCGCGACATGTCAGGCATCGTAAAGAGACCGTACAATGTCGGAAACACAGACATTTTGAAAACCTTTCTGGATTAGGTTCATTATGAGGACAGCACTGCAGACAGTGTGACCTTCAAACCAACTGTGCACACTGAGGAGGGAGAGCTCCATGGGCTAAAACTAGAGAGATTTTATTGTAGAGCCTCCAAGCTGGACACCTTGCAGCCCCAACTGGATAGAACAGGTGGCAGCAGAAGGCACACAGGTGAATCGTGTTGTCCGAGGCTTGTTGGGATAACACAGTGCCGGCTCCGATATCCCAGGCATCCACCTCCACAACAAACTGTTTCTCTGGGTCAGGCAGGATAGGTACCGATACAGAGTGTTTCTCTGGGTCAGGCAGGATAAGTACCGATACAGAGTGTTTCTCTGGGTCAGGCAGGATAGGTACCGATACAGAGTGTTTCCCTGGGTCAGGCAGGATAAGTACCGATACAGAGTGTTTCTCTGGGTCAGGCAGGATAGGTACCGATACAGAGTGTTTCTCTGGGTCAGGCAGGATAAGTACCGAAACAGAGTGTTTCTCTGGGTCAGGCAGGATAAGTACCGAAACAGAGTGTTTCTCTGGGTCAGGCAGGATAAGTACCGATACAGAATGTTTCTCTGGGTCAGGCAGGATAAGTGCCGATACAGAATGTTTCTCTGGGTCAGGCAGGATAAGTGCCGATACAGAGTGTTTCTTTGTCAATCGTTCTGGTTGCAGAATGCTGAACAGGTGGTGGGATCGCAGGTGAAGGGAAGTTCAGTTGCCAGCAAACAGTAACACAGAAAAGACAGTTCATAGTAATTGGACGCCTGCTGGTACACCTATCCGTCATGTTTTTAATAGATGGCTGATCAGTGGAGTGTGTCCAGAATTATGGAAGAAAGGTTAGTCCGCTCCTCAAAGACACTAAATCTGCTTTCAATGGTCCCAACAGAAGACCTATGTACTTATTGCCTGTACTTAATAAATTATGGGAAAATATTGTATTTGAGCAGATTCTAGCTTACTCTTCCACAAACGGATCCCTAACATTGTATCAGCATGCACACAGGGCTGGCCATTCACTGGCTGGCTGGGGTGGACAGGTCAATGTTGATGAGCACAGTAATGCTGGATTTCAGCGCCACTCATGACCTTTTAATCAGTAAAGTGTTATGGCTTTAAAGCATCAGCCATTCTGTGGTTGAAGAGTTATTAGTCCTCTAGGTCACAGTGTATTGTAATGGCACTCTGCGGTGTGCTGCAGGGGAGCTGCCTAGGGCCCCTTCTCTTTTCCATATTTACAAATGACATCCCTTCCGTTATCGGACAGGCTAGTGTGGCTTTTGCACCCACATGTTCAGAGCTTAACATCACACACAAATAGATAAAAATAAACAAACTAGTGCGCAACATATCCAAAACAGCCTGCATAATATTTGGATCTAAACATAGCGGGCTACCATAACTACCATTCACTGTGTAAACGGACTTTTTATTGACCTTCTGATCACTGATCTCCCTCGTAGGAAAAAATAAAATAAAATAGTAATAATAATAATTGCACTTGTGTCATTAAATACAAGATACTGAAGCAAATCGGTTCCAGGAGAAAAAAACCTGGTATAATGGTATAATATGGTATAATATGCATACAAATCAGTAACGGTAACATTAACATCTAATTAAAGTTCAGCTTGAGATCGATGTATTCAGCTCATAAGCTTAATTATGAGCCATCACAGAGTTAGCTGAAGGCTTTTTATTTGTATTTATTTTTTTTACCAGAAACTCGATGGACATGAAATGAGCCATATAAATACGTATATATCTAAAACTTGTAGCATGTAGCATGCAGACATTTCACAACACATTTGTATTAAGCAGATGGGTTTTTTTAACAGTATGTGAGTCTAACAAAGAGAATTAGGCTTTAAACCTAACACTGGGCTTTAGCTTGAAATAGCTAATAGTACCATTTCTAACTTACCTAGCTAGCTAGTTCCCGGTAGAAATGGTACAAACGTGGATAAAAGACTGACAAAGCCTGACTCCCACGGATTAGTCAGGTCGCTAATAAATAGTACTCACTGAAGTTTTATATTCGTTGCGCTTTATGTTCATCACATCCCACCATCGCCCTCTACTGGGAATTTCTAAGAATGCTGTTTTAAATGTGATTAACCATTAAACATGATTAACTGAATGCTGTTTTAAATGAGATTAACCATTAAACATGATTAACTAAATTTCTTGCGGGTTACACGTACATTTACTTGGTGTTAGTTTATCAAATTGTCGATCATTCACAAAATGTATACACAGACTACTACACTTGATCATTATTTTATTGCAGAACAAATCTTTGCAAATAAATAAATAAAATTAATTAATCATCTACATGTCATCTAAATGAACTAGTTTGACTAGTCTTTTTTTTATTTGAAAATTGTTTGGTGATCAATAACAAAGGCTCACAGAGGATCATAATATGGTTAACCCTTTTTATGCATTCTTAAAAACGTTTTAAAATACAGTACATTATGTTGATAATGTGGCATAAATCACCTACAGATCATTTTTGAAGGCATAACTAATCTAATAGTCATTTTTGTCATCAGGAAATCATTTTCTGATTATTAACAAAGTTATGTATGAATGGCTAATATGGCTAAATATACAATGCCCTCCATAATGTTTGGGACAAAGACCCATTATGTATATGTCAGATTGTATTAAAGGGTATTTTTTATACAAGGAAGATCTCCACAGCTGATGACAGAATTCTGTCCATAACTACAAAAAATCCCCAAACACCTGTCTGACAGATCAGAAACACTCTTCTGGAGTCAGGTGTGGATTTGCCACTTCACTGGCAGAAATACAGAGGCTGCAAGATGCAAACAGGGGAGCTGCGGCAGCACCAGTAGAAAAGCCCATCGGCCCATTGTTTTACATTACATTCATTACATTAATGTCCAGAACACAGACAAAAATGCTTGAAGCAGGCTGGGAACCTGGCTCAGCAGGCTAACATCCCAGGGAGCCGGTGTTGTCCGCAGGATATTACCTCCAGTTCAGCATCTGCAAACAGAAACGTAAACACATGAATTAGTTGTGTGCTGTCTTCACCAGAGGGGAGATTTCTTGTGTTCTCACATGGAAAATACTGCCATTAAAAACTGTAAACTTAACTTTGACTCAATTTAACACACCAATTCTTTACAGGTCAAACACCAGTTGCTTTAACTATTCAAACAACAAGCAGAGCTTTAGCAGAAATAAAAGGGCGAATGGCGAGCTCTTCTGTGCTGACGAACAATGGCTGATGTTGCAAGAGCCGGAGGGATCGTGGAAGGAGGAGAAAGGGAAGGAGCAGGAGGAAAGAAGAACAACAAAACGATACATGACAGCAGTAGAGTTCAGCCGAATCCTTCTTTGCCTTTCCTTAACTCCAAAGTTAACATTATCTTTCACCGTCATTTTCCAGTAAAATTAAAAGCAGTTATTCTTTCCTTTACTGGGGTGCAACAGATGTGAAGGAGTTCAGGCTATAGCAGGAGTGGCATGGATGCCCCCCAGGACTGAGAGCCCCCCAGGACTGAGAGCCCCCCAGGACTGAGAGCCGACACTGCTAGAGCATTTAGCTTAGCATGTCCCTGTGCTCACCCTGTGTCCAAGCCTCGCCTTTACCTCTGTTGGTGTTATAGTGCATTTATTCACACAACGCTGAGCACGCTGAGGTGAGGATAAAGGAAACTGATGGAAAATCCTCACAAGTATTGCCAGTTTTCTCAGAGAAACATGCGTTTGTGGTAAAGAACATGAGTAGGTCTTTAGGTCTAATGCATTTTCATCACTGATTTCAGATCTGAAATATGGTCCCTCAGACAGCTGCTATACAGGCTGAACACATGCTGTCCCACTCAGGCTCTCTCACCGGCCCTGACCTGTGGGTTTTTATGCATGAATTCCTTTTTTCAGGGTGCAATTTGCAACCACTATGGTAATAGAATATACAGTTTGAAAGCGTTTAAAACTTACGGTTCTATCTGTATAATATATTTTAAGATACCAATTCTTTAGCGACAGCAGTTTCTCATTTTGTAACATGTGGGTGGTAAAACAAGTGTGGGGGGACCTCACCTTCTCTGCATTTTGGAGAGTGCACAACGGACCAAATGTCAGGGTTGGGAGGTAGTACCGGTTTATTATTTTCACCTGGTCCTCATTAGTGCCAGGGGAGCCTACCTCCTGCGGGTATTTAAAGCACTCGCGGGCAATCTGTCAGCGCTTTGGTGTCAACTGTTCGCTCTTGCACCAAGATGGTAAGCACGCGCTAGACTCGGTGTGTATTTGAGTCACTCTGGTTCGGGTTTCTGTCACATTCTTAAGAAAAGGTAAGGAAGGTGTTTGCTAGTGCTGTGTGCACTGCTGATGCCTTCCTAAAGGTTCTTTGTTTTGTTTTGATTTTATTTCTGGCTCATGTGAGCTTGTGGGTGAGGGACGTTGTCCCCGGTATTTGTATTTTGGTTTGTTTTTGTCCTGAGCTACGTCTCTAGGTTCTTTATTTTGCTTGCCTAGTGTTTTATACTAGGTTGTACTTTTATTTTGGTCCCCGGTCTGGGGTTTGCAGTGCTCGCCTTTAGCACTCTTTTTGGTTGGGTTGTTCGCCCTGCTTTTTAAGGGTTGCTTTATTTTCCTATATATATATATTTTCCTTTTTGGGCTGTTTCTTTTATTTGGTCTCCAAGTTAGTTGTCTCCAAGTTATTTTCTGTTTCCTTTACCTCCCGGGATTTTGTGGCGAACATGTTCACGTGTCCGCTTATAAGGGATTGCCCTCCGCCAGGCCTCGACACTACACCAAATGCATAAGAATTTCTAATTCTAAAAATGTGCCAGAATGTGTGCTAGCTTGGAAACATGAGAAACATTGATAGAATGTACATTGTTTTCTTAGAATGTATCATTGTTGTCCATTTTTCCGTTGTATCATTCTAAAAAAGTACATATAAATAATATTATCTACGTTTTGCATAGGCTCTCTTAAACATGATGAGTACAACCGTCTCTGACCAGTATTTGTAACATAGTTGCAGAGAAAATGCCTTATCCTGACCGTGTGTTAGAAAAGTCTGTACAAACTGTGTAATGTTAATAATTATATATATTTTTCTCTCTGTGTGGAGTTTGCATGTTCTCCCCGTGTTTGCGTGGGTTTCCTCCGGGTACTCCGGTTTCCTCCCACAGTCCAAAGGCATGCAGGTTAGGCTGATTTGAGAGTCTAAATTGCACGTGGGTATGAGTGTGTGAGTGAATGAATGGTGTGTGTGCCCTGCGATGGACTGGCGACCTGTCCAGGGTGTATTCCTGCCGTTCGTCCAATGTATGCTGGGATAGGCTCCAGCCCCCCTGCGACCCTGTTCAGGATAAGCGGGTTAGGATAATGAATGAATGAATGAATGAATTTTTGTATAATATATAAATAATAATTACATAATTGCAGTTGCTCATCTGTGGGAAAAACGTGCATGCAGAAAAAGTGACTCACAGCAGGACGAATTCATTGGTACAAAGTTTTGCAAAGCAGTGGGTTTTTTTTTTGTACTGTACTGTAATATAATGCTACCCAAGTCTGCCAGAGATTCAAAAATATTCTGTCTGCCAGAGATTCAAATATATTCTGTATGCCAGAGATTCAAAAAAAAAGAAGAAGGTATTTTTGTAAGTTTAGTTGTCTAATACGGAGAAGCCCCAAGGTGCTATGCTAGGGAAGGATGTCCAAAGCGTGTGAGAATGCAATGCACAGGAGGATGGTCCAAACACACTGCACTCCAACACGGCTCGGAACAGCGAACCAGACCTGCATGATCACATGCAGTAACGGGGCCCACACACCTTTACCTATTGGACTCATCATTGGGCGCTGCCATGGTAATGTTTAGGCTATGTTGCAAGTCATCTGGCTGATGGCACAATGTGGTCTATCGATTCATATTTTCGCCAAACTGCATAAAAACTTCAGTACAGCGCAAAAGATACTTCACTTCGTGTCGTGCCTAGCCAGCCCGCTAACTGCCAATATCCACGATATACCACAGGTTATCATTCCATAACGCTTAAATAAAGAACATAACAAAATGCATGTATTGTGCTTAGTGTGGAATAGCCAGTGCTGGTAATGCAACATTTGCCACATTTGCCACATTTGTGCGAGAGAGAGAGAGAGAGAGAGAGAGAATTTTATTTGAATTTAAAAATGGATGCAATGGCCATTAACCTGGAAAAAACCAAGATTATGGTGTTCCAAAAAAAAGCCAGATCACAGGGATCCCGATACCGGTTTACTCTGGGGGAGACCACATTGCAGCACACTATGGAGTACAATTATCTAGGCATAATAATCAGTGCTTCTGGCAGATTTGACAGAGCTATAAATGCATTGGCAGATAAAGCATGCAGGGCCTACTATAGCATCAGAAGATCACTGAACAAATTCCATCCACCAATTAAAATTTTCAGCTGTGTAATTGAACCCATTCTTCTCTATGGGAGTGAGGTATGGGGCCCATTACTTAACCAGAAACCTGCATCTTGAGACAAAACTCCCATAGAAAAACTTCATCTTGAATTCTGTAAAGACATCCTTAAGGTCCATAGAAATAACCCAAACCATGCATGCAGAGCAGAGCTGGGTAAATTCCAGTGGAGGCTGGTGACTTCCAGAATTGAGGAGGCCGTTTTTTTCCGCTTGCTCACTTCACTCGCGATGGAATGTTCCCTGTTCTCTTATCTGTCTTTGTGCTGGCGAAAGGCATACTATTTGGAGTGTAAGCTACAGTCAGAAAGTTCTGGCTGATGAAATTCATTGTGCATCATCTATCAACTCATTGATAGGCACGCGGCCAAATAGCTTCAGCCTGGTATTCGAACCAATGTGCTCACTGCACTGGTCATGCCTTTTCGTAGCCCTGTCTAAATTCTTAGCATCACTGAATCCTTGCACAGACCAAACGTCAAAAGGTGCTTGTTTCTTCCCCATCAGAAGGCATGGCCAACAGTACAAACAGTTGGTCTTAGCGCTCCCCGCCATCCAGGAATACCTGTCATACCAGCCCGCTTTCATCTTATAATATTCATTCTGTTTCTGCTTACCGCCGGCTCGAGTCACACGACTCATCTTGTCATCTCAACTTCTGGAGTTGGTCGGCCAGCAGATTTTATCTTCACTTTTGAAGCATGGTCTAAAGTATGGAATGGCTGGGACAACAAATAGTCGACTAGATTTTCTTTCCCATCCCATGGCCTGCATCTAGGTTGAACTCCATCCTCCTCTTCCACTGGATTCGGACCCATGCCACCACCACAAGCACCTGTTCCATGTACATTTTCCTCTCTCACATCCATTTTGCCTGGCTAATCTAGGCTTACTCGAACACACACAGCTAACTGGATGGAAAACAATGAGCTAAACTTCAACTGTAAAAATGTCCAAACTACAGATATTCAGAGATAAATGTCAATGAGCGATTAGCAGCAGCAGCTTTTGCTTTCGAAATCTGTCTCAGAGATGTTGTCAACTCAAGGAGAAATGCCTAGAGTGAAGGGTTTAACGTTAACGTTATCCACTAGAGGGCAGCACTCTTTTCGTATTTAGAGTGAATTTCCTCACAGAGCAACAATTCAGTAATTTGATATGGAAGATTATTAAATTGACTTGTAATAAAACGAAATGGACTACATTAAAAATAAAACTGTTCAATAAATCCCAAATGTTGTCTAACATGACCTATTGAATGTCATTCTCACTCCCTAGTATCTGGAATCTGCATATCTCCAGCCCAAGATCTCAAATTGCGCCAGAATCTCACCAACTTCCGTTTTAAGCAAAAGTATTTGGCCAAATGAGCTATAAACTTCAGGGATGATGTTCTCTAAATTTCCTGGAAAGCACAAGTTGATAGGACACTCGTAGCCACTATGGCGAGTGTTTGTTTGACTGAAGTGACTGGCGAATTCTCAAAATGGCTTCTGTGTTGAATAGGAAAGGAAAGGATAGTTGATTCCAAATGAACCAGTAGCATGTGATTGGACGAACAAAATGTCAATCTTTCAGCCCTGGACACAATGCATGGTGAGGCCAGGCCTCCGTTGCCCACCCATTTTCAGTGATCTGGCCAATCACATATTGGCATGAAAAAAAATGCATTACATTGACTTCTATGAGAAGCTAATTTCCTAGGGGAGGCCTGGCCTCCCTTAATACAAACTGATAGGGAAATCTGGCCTGTTGCTTTCCAATTGCAATATTGGGTTTTAGCCATGGGAAAATTTAGATTTATGAACAAAACTAAAATAATATGAATATAAATAATAAAAAATATGTTTTTTGTTAAAATAAATAAATAAAATAAATATATTTATTGTTTTTTTTAAATCTCTCTCTTCTCTCAAATTATTGGGGAGGCCAGGCCTCCTCCACCTCTATGGAGGAGCCTCCACTGGTAAATTCCCTCTGTCCCTCCCCATGATCAAAAGGGCTATTAACTTCCAGGCTCATCTAGCCCAGGCTGATCCTGAATCATACCAGCACAGAGCATTCATGAGTAACTGCCTCCGCCCCGAGACAGACCCCCTGAAACATATAAAAGAAACATACCATCTTCAAAACAACACCCTCCATACTCTTTCAAAAACACAACTAAAAATAATAGATAACAAAAACAAAAAGAGCGCTCCCTGTGTCTCCAGCCCTGATCCTGCTCCTGGGAGCGCTCCCTGTGTCTCCAGCCCTGAGCCTGCTCCTGGGAGCGCTCCCTGTGTCTCTGTCTCCAGCCCTGAGCCTGCTCCTGGGAGCGCTCCCTGTGTCTCCAGCCCTGAGCCTGCTCCTGGGAGCGCTCCCTGTGTCTCCAGCCCTGAGCCTGCTCCTGGGAGCGCTCCCTGTGTCTCCAGCCCTGAGCCTGCTCCTGGGAGCGCTCCCTGTGTCTCCAGCCCTGAGCCTGCTCCTGGGAGCGCTCCCTGTGTCTCCAGCCCTGAGCCTGCTCCTGGGAGCGCTCCCTGTGTCTCTGTCTCCAGCCCTGAGCCTGCTCCTGGGAGCGCTCCCTGTGTCTCCAGCCCTGCTCCTGCTCCTGGGAGCGCTCCCTGTGTCTCCAGCCCTGAGCCTGCTCCTGGGAGCGCTCCCTGTGTCTCCAGCCCTGAGCCTGCTCCTGGGAGCGCTCCCTGTGTCTCCAGCCCTGCTCCTGCTCCTGGGAGCGCTCCCTGTGTCTCCAGCCCTGAGCCTGCTCCTGGGAGCGCTCCCTGCGTCTCTGTCTCCAGCCCTGAGCCTGCTCCTGGGAGCGCTCCCTGTGTCTCCAGCCCTGAGCCTGCTCCTGGGAGCGCTCCCTGTGTCTCCAGCCCTGATCCTGCTCCTGGGAGCGCTCCCTGTGTCTCCAGCCCTGAGCCTGCTCCTGGGAGCGCTCCCTGTGTCTCCAGGCCTGAGCCTGCTCCTGGGAGCGCTCCCTGTGTCTCCAGGCCTGAGCCTGCACCTGGGAGCGCTCCCTGTGTCTCTGTCTCCAGCCCTGAGCCTGCTCCTGGGAGCGCTCCCTGTGTCTCCAGCCTCAAGCCTGCTCCTGGGAGCGCTCCCTGTGTCTCCAGCCCTGAGCCTGCTCCTGGGAGCGCTCCCTGTGTCTCCAGCCCTGAGCCTGCACCTGGGAGCGCTCCCTGTGTCTCTGTCTCCAGGCCTGAGCCTGCTCCTGGGAGCGCTCCCTGTGTCTCTGTCTCCAGGCCTGAGCCTTCACCTGGGAGCGCTCCCTGTGTCTCCAGCCCTGAGCCTGCTCCTGGGAGCGCTCCCTGTGTCTCTAGCCCTGAGCCTACACCTGGGAGCGCTCCCTGTGTCTCTGTCTCCAGGCCTGAGCCTGCTCCTGGGAGCGCTCCCTGTGTCTCCAGCCCTGAGCCTGCTCCTGGGAGCGCTCCCTGTGTCTCTGTCTCCAGGCCTGAGCCTTCACCTGGGAGCGCTCCCTGTGTCTCTGTCTCCAGCCCTGAGCCTGCTCCTGGGAGCGCTCCCTGTGTCTCCAGCCCTGAGCCTGCTCCTGGGAGCGCTCCCTGTGTCTCCAGCCATGAGTCTGCTCCTGGGAGCGCTCCCTGTGTCTCCAGCCCTGCTCCTGCTCCTGGGAGCGCTCCCTGTGTCTCCAGCCCTGAGCCTGCTCCTGGGAGCGCTCCCTGTGTCTCCAGCCCTGATCCTGCTCCTGGGAGCGCTCCCTGTGTCTCCAGCCCTGAGCCTGCTCCTGGGAGCGCTCCCTGTGTCTCCAGCCCTGAGCCTGCTCCTGGGAGCGCTCCCTGTGTCTCCAGCCCTGATCCTGCTCCTGGGAGCGCTCCCTGTGTCTCCAGCCCTGAGCCTACACCTGGGAGCGCTCCCTGTGTCTCCAGCCCTGAGCCTGCTCCTGGGAGCGCTCCCTGTGTCTCCAGCCCTGAGCCTGCTCCTGGGAGCGCTCCCTGTGTCTCCAGCCCTGATCCTGCTCCTGGGAGCGCTCCCTGTGTCTCCAGCCCTGAGCCTACACCTGGGAGCGCTCCCTGTGTCTCCAGCCCTGAGCCTGCTCCTGGGAGGGCTCCCTGTGTCTCCAGCCCTGAGCCTGCTCCTGGGAGCGCTCCCTGTGTCTCCAGCCCTGAGCCTGCTCCTGGGAGCGCTCCCTGTGTCTCCAGCCCTGAGCCTGCACCTGGGAACGCTCCCTGTGTCTCCAGCCCTGCTCCTGCTCCTGGGAGCGCTCCCTGTGTCTCCAGCTTTGAGCCTGCTCCTGGGAGCGCTCCCTGTGTCTCCAGCCCTGAGCCTGCTCCTGGGAGCGCTCCCTGTGTCTCCAGCCCTGAGCCTGCTCCTGGGAGCGCTCCCTGTGTCTCCAGCCCTGCTCCTGCTCCTGGGAGCGCTCCCTGTGTCTCCAGCCCTGAGCCTGCTCCTGGGAGCGCTCCCTGTGTCTCCAGCCCTGAGCCTGCTCCTGGGAGCGCTCCCTGTGTCTCTGTCTCCAGGCCTGAGCCTGCTCCTGGGAGCGCTCCCTGTGTCTCCAGCCCTGATCCTGCTCCTGGGAGCGCTCCCTGTGTCTCCAGCTTTGAGCCTGCTCCTGGGAGCGCTCCCTGTGTCTCCAGCCATGAGTCTGCTCCTGGGAGCGCTCCCTGTGTCTCCAGCCCTGAGCCTGCTCCTGGGAGCGCTCCCTGTGTCTCCAGCCCTGAGCCTGCACCTGGGAACGCTCCCTGTGTCTCCAGCCCTGCTCCTGCTCCTGGGAGCGCTCCCTGTGTCTCCAGCTTTGAGCCTGCTCCTGGGAGCGCTCCCTGTGTCTCCAGCCCTGAGCCTGCTCCTGGGAGCGCTCCCTGTGTCTCCAGCCCTGAGCCTGCACCTGGGAACGCTCCCTGTGTCTCCAGCCCTGCTCCTGCTCCTGGGAGCGCTCCCTGTGTCTCCAGCCCTGAGCCTGCTCCTGGGAGCGCTCCCTGTGTCTCCAGCCCTGCTCCTGCTCCTGGGAGCGCTCCCTGTGTCTCCAGCCCTGAGCCTGCTCCTGGGAGCGCTCCCTGTGTCTCTGTCTCCAGGCCTGAGCCTGCTCCTGGGAGCGCTCCCTGTGTCTCCAGCCCTGATCCTGCTCCTGGGAGCGCTCCCTGTGTCTCCTGCCCTGATCCTGCTCCTGGGAGCGCTCCCTGTGTCTCCAGCCATGAGTCTGCTCCTGGGAGCGCTCCCTGTGTCTCCAGCCCTGAGCCTGCTCCTGGGAGCGCTCCCTGTGTCTCCAGCCATGAGTCTGCTCCTGGGAGCGCTCCCTGTGTCTCCAGCCCTGCTCCTGCTCCTGGGAGCGCTCCCTGTGTCTCCAGCCCTGCTCCTGCACCTGGGAGCGCTCCCTGTGTCTCCAGCCCTGAGCCTGCTCCTGGGAGCGCTCCCTGTGTCTCCAGCCCTGAGCCTGCTCCTGGGAGCGCTCCCTGTGTCTCCAGCCCTGAGCCTGCTCCTGGGGGCGCTCCCTGTGTCTCCTGCCCTGAGCCTGCTCCTGGGAGCGCTCCCTGTGTCTCCAGCCCTGAGCCTGCTCCTGGGAGCGCTCCCTGTGTCTCCAGCCCTGCTCCTGCTCCTGGGAGCGCTCCCTGTGTCTCCAGCCCTGAGTCTGCTCCTGGGGGCTCAGGGCTGGATTTCTTCACATCATGCTTGTGACGATTCTCTTCATGAACATGGAAAATACAATTGTACAAGTACAATTTAAAAACAGCCAATGACAGTATGGAATTGGGCTTGGGAATAGCTGAGAGTGAGCTTAGCATTCAGGGAGAACATGTTGCCCAATGTTTTGCATTCCCAAGACTTTCCCCAGATGAGGAAATATTTAATAATTGATAAAGTTGACCTTTGAATCCTGCTGTGTTCACTCCCTGCACTGCTCAAAGTGTAATCATGCCTTAAGACAGGCTGATTATATAATCGCATGAATAAGTAGGTGTGAAAGTAAAAATGTTTCTAAAAAAGTGCTCGGTGAGTGTATAGCGTTTTTATCCAAAGCAGAGATGCCTTGCATTCACCCATTCACACCCATCCATCCATCATCTTAACGAACTTATCCTGATCAGGGTCGCAGGGGGGCTGGAGCCTATCCCAGCTTACATTGGGTGAAAGGCAGGAATACACCCTCGACACTCACACACTCATACCTACGGGCAATTTAGACTCTTCAATCAGCCTAACCTGCATGTCTTTGGACTGTGGGAGGAAACCGGAGTACCCGGAGGAAACCCACGCAGACACGGGGAGAACATGCAAACTCCACACAGAGAGGCCCCGGCCGACAGGGATTCGAACCCAGGACCTCCTTGCTGTGAGGCGGCAGTGCTACCCACTGCACCATCCGTGCCACCACCCATTCACACGCCAATGCCAATAGGTTGCCATGTAAGGCACCAACCAGCTTGTCGGGCGAAATTGGGGGTTAGCTGTCAGGTGAAATTGGGGGTTAGCTGTCTTTCTCAGGGACACAACCAGGGTAACCTGCAACCCCGCAACTGCCAGACAGCTTACCTCCTGAGCCAATATCGTCCAGACATGTTTATTATGAAACATGACAGTTTTTATATAGCAGCTATTTAAGTGATGTAATCTTTTCTACTGATCAGCGATGAAAAGGACTTCTAGTTCCTGGGATCCTGGATAATCATGCCATTGTGTGGCGCCACACCTGTTCATGGGAACACAGCAAGGTGAGCCCAAGGCACATTAACAGTCGTCTCGCATTTGCAAACTGGCACCAGAATGAGCCCAGAGGCTTCTGGCATGAGGATCTGTGCACAGATGAGCTTTAAGTGGATAATCTTGGATGACACAGGTGCCATTATGCCTGGCGTAATGCAAATTATGAAACAACAAGCATTATGGGTTTTTTTTACACATTAATTTCTACATTTGGTGTAATAAATATAATATGTAAACACAGACAGAATATATTTTTTAAGCATTACATGTTCCATAGCATAACAAGACACATGATTTAAAAAAGAAAAGAAAAGTAATTGTCCATTGCAATGGACAGGAGGTCTGAAGAGATGTAACACAGGAAAACAATGTGTATGTATTAACCCTAACCCCTAACCCTAACCCTTCACAGCCAGGATTGAGATATTCGTTGATTGTAGAATTTTAGATGTTAGAGAGATAGAAATCAACATGCACATGTATACCAAATATACATATTATCTATTAATTTTTACCATCCAATCCAGTGTGAATAAAAATAATCAAAATTATTAACTGACATATAAATGGATAGGCCAGTCAGACCGATTTTCTCAAGCATCCAGACCTGACATCCATTGCAATGCACATGAAAGAAAATAAATAAAGAGTTGACTTTTTATTAATTCTTTAGTTTGTGTCTGATTTCTACATGGGGATGGAGTTGGAATCTGGAAAAGTATCTTCTGTACAGTGGGTGCAACCAGGTGTGTCTCAGAGAGTAGGCGTGTCCTGTGGAAGGGTGTCACCTGTTTCAGGAAATAAATGCTGTGTGTTCCTCTCCAAGTGACAGAAAGGACTGGGCTGCACTCTCCTTTCCTGTAAGTACACTTTTAATCTTCATATGCTGATAGCACTGTGTGTAAAGTGTGCAGGCCACACTCATTAGTGATGAAATCTGCATTTGGCTTTTCAAGGGTCATTCACTGGCAACAACACTGTGATCTACTGTAAGTTTGAAACAGATGGTGATGTAGTCACTTAGTGTTTCATCGGAATCTTGCACCTGAGAAAAGCCGAAGTCAACTAGCTAAATATGAACTTTAAAATGAAAGAGATGGTGAGGTACATTGATGTAATTCTGCCCATGATTCTCAAAAGATCAGATTAACTTTTGTTTCTATTGCGATGATTAACCTTGCAAAAGATTGTCCTACAAAAGCATATGCAAATGAAGTTCTTTTGAGGTGAACCTTTCATTTCATTTGGAAAAATGGGATGAATAACAGGACTCAAATAGCTTCATGCCTTTTGGAGAACGATGATGAAGACAGACAATTCATCGGGTCTCGACAGTGAAGACTCTGATGAAGAGTGATGCCATTTCGAACAGCAAATTGATCCCGCTGAGGATCAACTTCACGAGTAAGTAAAAGAGTTTCTTAAATTCATATTGGTAAATATGCGTGCTGTAATAATAAAATAATAGCCTACCATTCTGTGTTTGTATTACAGTAGGTAACTGCTTTCTACATATTGTATATATGTCACATTTCATAACAATTTTGGTTTTATTTTATTTACAGAGATGAAGATGCTGAACAGGAAATAGATTGTCCAGCAGCTGAGGGTCACCAGTAAGCAAAGGCTAACTGTATTTTTGACCATGATATTGGTAAATATTTGTGATGTGTGGTGGCATAGCCGTGATTCTAAAAGCAAGTGTAAAATCGATATTAGCATCAAGTAGTTGTTGGGATTTGGTTTAGCTAATGTGGTTTCAGTGTCATTGATAACTTCAATCAACTGTACATTGCTCTGGATAAGAGCATCAGTCAAATGCCATTAATATAATGTCATTCAGAACACAGGAACCAGTAGCAAACACCGTCTAATCCAGCAACCAGAGATCAGGGTACACGAAGCAGAACACAGGAAAAGTAGACAGGATAAACGCTGGATAATGGCACATTACAATCTGGCAAAGAACAGACCAAATGGGCAGACTTAAATACACAGACGATGAGGTGAAATGATTAACAGGTGTGCAAACAGGGAACAAAGTGTGCAAACAGGGAACAAAGTGAACCAAATGACTGAAAAACAGAACAGCAGAAAGCAACAGGGGACAGAAAATGCGAAACGCTAAGGAAACAGACAAAAACTGAAATAGAAAAACACAGATCAGAAGGTACCAACGCGTATATCGCGTTTACAAGCGGCCGAAATGAGCTTCCTCCGTAGGGTGGCCGGGCTCAGCCTTAGAGATAGGGTGAGGAGCTCGGACATCCGGAGGGAGCTCGGAGTAGAGCCGCTGCTCCTTCGCGTCGAAAGGAGCCAATTGAGGTGGTTCGGGCATCTCATCAGGATGCCTCCCGGGCGCCTCCCTTTGGAGGTTTTCCGGGCTCGTCCAACTGGGCGGAGACCCCGAGGGAGACCCAGAGCCCGCTGGAGAGATTATATTTCTCTCCTGGCCAGGGAACGCCTCGGGATCCCCCAGGAGGAGCTAGAATGCGTTGCTGGGGAGAGGGACGCCTGGAATACCCGGCTTTGCCTACTGCCCCCGCGACCCGACTCCGGATAAGCAGGTGATGATGGATGGATGGATGGATATATATATATATATATATACACACATGTTCATACTGTAGTTAGTGTGATGTTTTCAATAAAAATATTCCAAAATCCAACAATGTCTTTGTTTCCGTCTTCCTCATGGCTCAATGAGAACTGTTTTGTGAAGAGCCTTTGTTTTCAAGGTGGGCAGGGGTGAGTAGCCAAATGCATGTTTTTACAACATTGCTGTATGTGTTCAAAACTACTGTTTACAATTCGTTCGTTTCAATTTACATATGTGACCCAGCATGAGTTTCAGATACATGCATGGCACTCGCCCATTTGACAGGGGAGACACGTTACAGAATCTTTAGCTAATTCTTTCTTTGTCGCGCAGTGTAGCTAATTCATATTTTGCCTTTTGTCTTTTGCTCTAACACAATATTTATATATATACAGTGGTGTGAAAAAGTGTTTGCCCCCTTCCTGATTACTTATTTTTTTGCATGTTTGTCACACTTAAATGTTTCAGATCATCAGACAAATTTAAATATTAGTCAAAGACAACACAAGTAAACACAAAATGCAGTTTTTAAATGAAGGTTTTTGTTATTAAGGGAGAAAAAAAATCCAAACCTACATAGCCCTGTGTGAAAAAGTGATTGCCCCCCCTGTTAAACCATAACTCAACTGTGGTTTATCAAACCTGAGTTCAATTTCTCTAGCCACACCCAGGCCTGATTACTGCCACACCTGTTCTCAATCAAGAAATCACTTAAATAGGACCTGCCTGACAAAGTGAAGTAGACCAAATGATCCTCAAAAGCTAGACATCATGCCGAGATCTAAAGAAATTCAGGAACAAATGAGAAAGAAAGTAATTGAGATCTATCAGTCTGGAAAAGGTTATAAAGCCATTTCTAAAGCTTTGGGACTCCAGCCAACCACAGTGAGAGCCATTATCCACAAATGGCGAAAACATGAAACAGTGGTGAACCTTCCCAGGAGTGGCCGGCCGACCAAAATTACCCCAAGAGCGCAGTGACCAAGAGGTCACAAAAGACCCCACAACAACATCCAAAGAACTGGATGCCTCACTTGCCTCAGTTAAGGTCAGTGTTCATGACTCCACCATAAGAAAGAGACTGGGCAAAAATGGGCTGCATGGCAGAGTTCCAAGACGAAAACCGCTGCTGAGCAAAAAGAACATTAAGGCTCGTCTCAATTTTGCCAGAAAACATCTTGATGATCCCCAATACTTTTGGGAAAATACTCTGTGGTCTGACGAGACAAAAGGTGAACTTCTTGGAAGGTGTGTGTCCCATTACATCTGGCGTAAAAGTAACACCGCATTTCAGAAAAAGAACATCATACCAACAGTAAAATATGGTGGTGGTAGTGTGATGGTCTGGGGCTGTTTTGCTGCATCAGGACCTGGAAGACTTGCTGTGATAAATGGAACCATGAATTCTGCTGTCTACCAAAAAATCCTGAAGGAGAATGTCCGGCCATCTGTTTGTGACCTCAAGCTGAAACGAACTTGGGTTCTCAGCAGGACAATGATCCAAAACACACCAGCAAGTCCACCTCTGAATGGCTGAAGAAAAACAAAATGAAGACTTTCGAGTGGCCTAGTCAAAGTCCTGACCTGAATCCTATTGAGATGCTGTGGCATGACCTTAAAAAGGCGGTTCATGCTCAAAAACCCTCCAATGTGGCTGAATTACAACAATTCTGCAAAGATGAGTGGGCCAAAATTCCTCCACAGCGCTGTAAGAGACTTATTGCAAGTTATCGCAAACGCTTGATTGCAGTTGTTGCTGCTAAGGGTGGCCCAACCAGTTATTAGGTTTAGGGGGCAATCACTTTTTCACACAGGGCCATGTAGGTTTGGATTTTTTTTCTCCCTTAATAATAAAAACCTTCATTTAAAAACTGCATTTTGTGTTCACTTGTGCTGTCTTTGACTAATATTTAAATTTGTTTGATCTGAAACATTTAAGTGTGACAAACATGCAAAAAAATAAGAAATCAGGAAGGGGGCAAGTGCATAACTATTGTGCAATATTATCGAGAAAACAAGGTATTCCGTTTGCCATCAGTTGGCAGAAATAGGAAATTATGTTGTCTTCTAAACCAGATAACAACTCGTAACCTTCGGGATTAAAATTTTTTCTTTTTATTATAATTTCAATAAGAGGACGGTAATATTCTCAGGGGTGCTTCCATTACCGTCCACTTCATATTTAAACAGATTTTTTAAAACAAATTCTCGTTTTTAAAAACCTAAAACAAGCTTGTGGCTTCCAGGAAGTGTGCGTCCTAAACAAATCCTGTGTGTAATGCATTACCGCCACCTAGCTGTGACGACAGGGACTGCAATTAACAGGATGGGGGCGCGCAGTTTTCACAAAATAAAGCTCTAAATCAGTTGAATCTAACAACACGAAACCGCTGATGTTATATTCTGTAGTGAAAATTAAATGCAAGGTGTTGCTAAATATAGGCTACTAGTTGTTAATATAATGCAATGCGCAAAGCAAAATGCACAAAAGTCTGATAAAGTCTCATAACAAAGAAAAACAGCACAGCAGCTCACCAATTAATGTCCTAAACATTTCTTTAAACAAAAATGTTTTGTCACAGAAATGCATTGCTATTGTTATTCGATTCGCGTGCGAAGTAACCCTTTACTTTACAAAATAGCCCTGGAATTTGAAATAATGAATTAAATCTTGATACCGAAAAATAAGAGAATCTGCATATGGAGTAGTGTGCAAAAATGTGGGCACCCCTGATCAAAAAGCCTTTTACTATTCAAAGATAACTTTTTATTTCAAAAAATAAAAAAAGGAAAAGGCCCTTTGCAGAAGTTTGGGAGCCTGTCAGACAGAACTTTATAACTCTTCCTTGGGCAACTATAACAGCCTGTGAATGCTCCCTGTAGCCAGCTAAGAGTCTTTCAATCCCCACTTTTGGAATTTTCCCCCATTCTTCTTGGCAGAACACCTCTAGCTCAGAAATATTCTTCAGCCTCCTTGCATGTACAGCATATTTGTGATCTCTCAACAGATTTTCAATAATATTCAAGTCTGGGGACTGTGGTGACCATTCCAAAACCTTAATCCATCTTTCCTGGAGGTAGTTCATGGTTGATTTCAATGCATGCTTTGGATCATTGTTTTGCTGGAATAACCTCTCTTCAACTTCAATGTCTGGACTGACCTTTGAACATTAGCCTCTAGAATTTCTTGACATTTGGTGGAATTAATTCTTCCTTCCACTTGCACAGTATTTCCTGTGCCCCCAGCTGCCACACAACCCCAACGCATAATAGGCAGCCTGTAGCGTAGTGGTTAAGGTAAACGATTGGGACACACAAGGTTTGTGGTTCTAATCCCGGTGTAGCCACGATAAGATCCACACAGCCGTTGGGCCCTTGAGCAAGGCCCTTAACCCTGCATTGCTCCAGGGGAGGATTGTCTCCTGCTCAGTCTGTACGTCGCTCAGGATAAGAGCGTCTGCCAAAATGCCAATACTATTATGGATGGTAATACAAACCAGGGAGGTAGGCTATTAATGACATTCTTGTTGAAATTTAGTCTGTATTATTCACATATTGCTGTCGCTTTTAAAGAAACAAACTGAAAGATGTATACTGCCCAGTTTGTATGCTACACGTTTATTCTCTTCAGTTATCACGGCTGTTGACAGATGGAGAATGTCATGAGATAATATCTCACGCCTGCGACACAGCTGCACAGGAACAGGTTGCATGGAAGGTCTGGAGCAGGTGTAAAGCTACAAACATTTTCATAATAATTTCAAGGTTTAGAATCTCAATGTCATGTTGTCATGGATTTCGGCGTCGGCACAAATGACAGTCAAATGTGGTCATACGATCTGTTTAATGCACGAGGCCCCTGGGTTTGGGAAACGTGGACGGTATGTGGACGGTGGAGAGTCTGGTGGCCTGGCCAGTTTTTCATGTTTGAATGTTCTCCTCCCCAAGAGTATTTTGGATGGAGGCCTTTATCCAGCAACATGCAATAAAGTGCGAATCATAACCAGGGACAAGTGCGCTGAAAGCCCTAGAGGGAATTCTAGTTAGATGCTTTTATCCAAAGCGACTTACAGTTGATTAGACTAAGCAGGAGACAATCCTCCCCTGGAGCAATGCAGGGTTAAGGGCCTTGCTCAACCCCCAACTGATCACATAGATAAGGCCAACTGATCACATAGATAAAAATTTGGCAGGGGTGGGGAGAGGAGCAGCCTGAAAAGGTGAATCTTCAGTCTGTGCTTGAAGGTGGTCAGGGTCTCTGCTGCTCTGACCTCCACAGGGAGGTCGTTGCTGTAGAGAAAAGGTGGATGCCAGATTATTGGTCACCGCCCTTGCTTTTGAATGCAAGGCAGGCAAACAAGCTTTCAGAACTAGAATTGCAGATTTAAATTAGCAAACAACAATTGTCAAACTTTTATGGAACATGGCAGTATCAACAGCATGTTGTTTTTCGTACATGTATTGCATTTAACAGATATTGACGACAACAGTAGTTTTGGCGAACGTTCATTCAACAATTGTATTTATGACCTGGATCGGGTAGATTAGCATGCATCCTGTCATTATCTGTAGCAAACATGGCACTATTCCCAGAGAGGAAACTTTCTAATCTCTTAACTTCTTATGAGCAAATTACACAACCCCATTCTCCAAACAATGTGTATTAATATTGTAAAACCTATATTAATAGATTATTTGTTATTTTAAAGTTTGTATTGGTAGGCCTACATTGCATTGTTTAAGCTAGCGAGGTTACCATAGCAGCAGAGGGAGCGGTACTCACCACTGAATTGTAAAATAAAAACATTTGCATCCGTATTTCTGTGAATATGAACCATAATTCTAAACATGCTCGCTCACGTACAGTTCATATTTTAAGGTTTACCAAATGCAAAGATCAGCGTTGAACCTTGATATGACGATTAAAAAAAGAGAAAGAAATAATGAATTTAGACTCAGTTTTGCTGTAGTTAACTCAGCTACATTTCAAAGTAAAATATCTTATTTTTCACTCCACTGCTTTCTGCAGCATGTGTCATTAATCATTACCCCTAAGTGTGGAAGAAATGTGTTGCCTAAAATATCTCAAAGAAATCCAAAAGATGAAAAATGAAAGTGACTCACTGCTTCAGCCTTCTGGGCTCCGGCCCAAAGCAACAGACAGTGAGCCTCGGCGGAACAGAACATCTTTTTTATCAGTGGAGCTGTGGAGTAGAATCTTGCCTGTGATAGGCCGAAATTCAATGCAGAATCCTGCACGTATTCTTTCCCCACTGGTGAAACTCTACTCTGCTATATGCCAATAAAAACTTATTATGCCAAAATAAAAACTTGAGTGCAGAATTTGACACTGTTTCATATGTAAAAATGTGCAGTTCTGTTTTGTTAATGGAATTTGTGTGAATATTTATATATATATATATATATCCATCCATCCATCCATCCATCATCACCCGCTTATCTGGAGTCGGGTTGCGGTGGCAGTAGGCAAAGCCGGGTATTCCAGGCGTCCCTCTCCCCAGCAACGCATTCTAGCTCCTCCTGGGGGATCCCGAGGAGTTCCCAGGCAAGGAGAGATATCTCTTCAGCGGGTTCTGGGTCTCCCTTGGGGTCTCTGCACAGTTGGACGAGCCCGGAAAACCTCCAAAGGGAGGCGCTCGGGAGGCATCCTGATCAGATGCCCGACCACCTCAATTGGCTCCTTTTGACGCGAAGGAGCAGCGGCTCTACTCCGAGCTCCCTCCGGATGTCCGAGCTCCTCATCTCTAAGGCTGAGCCCGGCCACCCTACGGAGGAAGCTCATTTCGGCCGCTTGTATACGCGATCTCGTTCTTTCGGTCACTACCCAAAGCTTGTGACCATAGGTGAGGGTTGGGATGTAGATCGACCAGTAAATCGAGAGCTTTGCCTTCTGGCTCAGCTCCCTCTTCACCATGATGGTCTGGTGCATTACTGCTGACACTGCACCGATCCGCCTGTCGATCTCACGCTCCCTTCTACCCTCACTCGTGAACAAGACCCCAAAATACATGAACTCCTTCACTTGGGGCAAAGACTCGTTCCCAACCCGGAGGGAGCAATCCACCATTTTCCGGCAGAGAACCATAGCCTCGGACTTGGAGGTGCTGACTCTCATCCCGGCCGCTTCACACTCGGCGGCAAACCGCTCCAGTGCATGCTGAAGGTCACGGTCCGATGAAGCCAGCAGAACCACATCATCCGCAAAAAGCAGAGATGCGATTCTGAGGTCACCAAACCGGACACTCTCCTCACCTTGGCTGCGCCTTGAGATCCTGCCCATGAATACCACAAATAGGACCGGTGACAAGGGGCGACCTTGGCAGAGTCCAACACCCACAGGAAACGTGCTTGACTTTGTGCCGAGGATGCGGACACAGCTCTCACTTTGGTTGTACAGGGACCGGATGGCTCGTAACAACGGCCCCAGTACCCCATACTCCCGCAGTACACCCCACAGGGTTCCCCGGGGGACATAGCCGAAAGCCTTCTCCAAATCCACAAAGCACATGTGGACTGGATGGGCAAACTCCCATGACCCCGCCAGCAACCCTGCCAAGGTAAAGAGCTGGTCCACTGTTCCACGACCAGGACGGTAGCCTGGTCGTGGTAGAGTAAGCTTTCCCAGGGAGGCTGAGGAGTGTGATACCCCAATAATTGGAGCACACCCTCTGGTCCCCCTTCTTGAAAATGCCCCCCCCCCCCCCCCCCCGGTCTGCCACTCTGCAGGTACTGTCCCCGACCTCCACGCGACACTGAAGAGGCGTGTCAGCCAAGACAGCCCTACAATGTCCAGAGCCTTCAGCATCTCAGGGCGAATCTCAATTACACCCGGCGACTTACCACTGAGGAGCTTTTTGACTACCTCAGCAACTTCCGCCAGGGATATAGGTGCAGATTCCCCCGAGTCTTCTGGCTCTGTCTCTTCCACAGAGGACGTGTTGTTCGGGTTCAGGAGCTCCTCGAAGTGCCACCGCCCGACAATATCCCCAGTCCGGGTCAGCAGTTCACCTCCCCTGCTGTAAACAGCCTGAGACAAGCCCTGCTTTCCCTTTCTGAGTCGTCGGATGGTTTGCCAGAACTTCCTCGAGGCCAACCGAAAGTCCTTCCCCATAGCCTCCCCGAACTCCTCCCATACCCGGGATTTTGCTTCAGCGACTGCCGAAGCCGCAGCCCTTCTGGCCACCCGGTACCTGTCTGCTGCTTCAGGGGACCCCCGGGCCAGCCAAGCCCGAAAGGCCTCCTTCTTCAGCTTGACGACCTCCCTCACCGCTGGATTTGGGTTCTTGGGTAGCCGCCCCGACAGGCACCGATGACCTTCTGGCCACAGCTCCTGCTTGCCGCCTCTGCAATGGAGGCTTTGAACATGACCCACTCGGACTCCATGTCCCCAGCTTCCCCCGGGATGCATGAGAAGTTCCTCCGGAGGTGGGAGTTGAAGACCTCGCGAACAGGGGCCTCCGCTAGACGTTCCCAGTTCACCCTCACTACACGTTTGGGTTTACCGGGTCTGTCCGGCAGCCTGCCCGGCCACTTGATCCAACTCACCACCAGGTGGTGATCAGTTGACAGCTCTGCTCCTCTCTTCACCCGAGTGTCCAAGACATACGGCCGCAGGTCTGATGATACGACCACAAAGTCGATCATCGATCTTTGGCCTAAGGTGCTCTGGTACCAAGTACACTTATGAGCTACCCTGTGCTCGAAATGCTGTTTGTTATCGACAATCCATGACCAGCACAGAAGTTTAAATAACAAAACACCGCTTGGGTTCAGATCAGGCAGGCCATTCCTCCCAATCACCCACTTCGAGGTTTCTGTGTCGTTGCCCACATGAGCGTTGAAGTCGCCCAGCAGAACTATGGAGTCTCCGGGTGGCACCCTTTCCAGGATGCCGCCCAGTGACTCCAAGAAGGCCAGATACTCTGAACTGCCGTTTGGTGCATAAGCACAAATGACAGTCAGAGCGTTCCCCCCAGCAACACGTAGTCGCAGAGAGGCGACCCTCTCGTTCCCTGGGTGGAACTCCAACACAGTGGCACTCAGCCGGTGGCTTGTGAGTATCCCCACACCTGCCCGGCGCCTCTCACCTTGAGCAACTCCAGAAAAGAACAGAGTCCAGCCCCTCTCCAGGAGTTTGGTTCCGGAACCAGTACTGTGCGTGGAGGTGAGCCAAACTATATCTAGTTGGTACCGCTCCGCCTCCCGCACTAGCTCCGGTTCCTTCACCACCAGAGAGGTGACGTTCCACGTCCCCAGAACCAGTGTGCAACGCCGAGGATCAGCATGCCCGGATCCCCGCCCTTGCCCACTGCCCGTTGGGCAAAGCACCCGACTCCAATGCCGACCCCTGCAGGTGGTGAGCCCACAGGGTGGCGACCCCACGTGACCAGTTCGGGCTGTGCCCGGCCGGGCCCCGTGGGATAAGGCCCGGCCACCTGACACTCGCCGACGAGCTCCCCTCCCGGGTCTGGCTCCAGCAGGGGGCCCCGGTTTCCCTTTTCCGGGCGAGGTAACTGGGTCATTGTGTGGCCATATCATGGAGTCTTTGAATATTTATATATATATTTATATATGTGTATATATATGTATATGTATATACTTATATATATGTATATATATGTATATATGTATATATGTATAGATGTATATATGTATATATATGTGTATATGTATGTATATATGTATATATATGTATGTGTATATATATATATATGTATACAAATAAAAGTTGACTATTCTCAATGAAGGAGAAAAGTAAGAATACTTCAACTAATTACAATAAGAAAAGAGAAACAATAGAGCCCAAAACTGGTGTTTCGAGTTTTATTTGGAAGCATGTTTGCAGTTTCTTGGTAGTGTCCATGCATTTTGAGCATTAAGCTGTTGTGCCTAGCTGTGTAGTGGCGAGGAGAGTTGTACGAAACTTTTGTGAAAAATATTTGCTGGAATAATCATGCAGAAAGAGTAAATCCCAAATATCCTAAATAAGTAAGTAAAATAGGTACATTAATAGGTAATTAATATAAATAATTGGATTTTTGTTATGAATACATTACACTGACAATATTTCGTATCTTTCAGAAGAAATACTGAGCAAAAGGAAACCACAGCTTAGCTGCTGAAGAATAAAAAATGGGGAACAAACTACCAACAGAAGCTAACATGGGCAACAGGCTGAGGTGTGCCAGGTGTGACTCAGTACTGCCTCCATGCAGATCATTTGATGATTTATCAAAGAGGAAAATTGATGGCAGAAATCAATACGTGTTCAATCGTGGTGAATACTACAGGGAGTTTAATCATTCCCAATACTTCTGCAGCGACTGCTTTTATAGCCTAATCAGAGATAGAGAGAAAAAGGAGAGAGAGCAGGAACAGAGGCAAAGAAGAGAAAAACTGAGCCAAAAACTGCAACGATCACAACAACGTGCTGACCAGCAACAGCAACAGCAACAACTGAGCAGGAAGTCAGTGCAATTTGAGCAAAAGCAATCTGTACTGAAACAGCAGCTGAATGAGTTTTCGCCTGATGAACCAGACGAATTCAGCGATGACCTCCTAGAAGTCCTCTCATCCCAATGTGACGTCCCAATAACAAGCCTCAGTCTCAGCCTCCTCTCAGATGCTCAACTGAGGCAGATAATGTCAGCTATGGACAGCCTTCTGTTTGAGAAATGGATAGATGCCCGTCCGCCCATCAACATATTACAGCATGCACAGGTATTTCTCACACAGCTGTGTATCCTGACTCTGAAGACATCTGAGAAAGCTTCTATCCAAAGTGTCTCTAATCAGGTGCAGTCCCTGGTGCAAACCATCAGCAAATCAGCGCATAATGTTTTTGAGACTTTCTTGCTCACTCAAGCCCTCTATTTGACCGTTATGCACCTTTTCACTGAGGATGATGACTCTGATGCAGTGCACATCGCCAAACAATGGGCTGAGGGAGACCTTTCTGCTGAGACCCTCTTTGTTCTAAACTTCCTCTACACTCTCACAGAGTCCCTTCAGAATGTAGTCGGAATGGCCTCAGTTTTTGTTTTAAAGATGGAAATCCAGTGCTTGAGGCTTCTGTTGTCTATACTCACACATCTCAATGGCAAAGACGCCCACAAAGAAGTTGCAGAAATGCACATCAGTCTTGTGCAAACAAATGGTTGGAGCCCTATTGAAGCATTGACTCTCCTCAAATTACTTTCAGATAGATATGCCGAGGATGCTTCAATAAGTAAAATCCTTACTTTAGTACAAGTGTATGATGTATCTCCAATGTGGAAAGATAACTGTGAGCGATCTCTCATTGAGGCTATCGAGTTATCTGGCCCTGAGCATTTCTACACAACTTTCCTAGAGACCCTTGAAAACCAAGATTTGGATAATTATGATGCTTTAGCAGCATTAAGAGAGAGCTGGAATTTTGATGAATCAGTAATGAAGAGGGTACTGACCATCACAAACAACACGTCTAACACCCTGCAGAATTCACAGAATGATGCAAAAGATGTACAAGCTTTAAGACGAGACTTTGATGGCAACTTTGATGATAACCAGATGCAGGAAATGCTGACTCAGCTCTGCAAAGCAGTTTTCCACACAAAAGGCTGGTGGCCATCCCGACGTCAGATGATGCACTGGAGTGCAGCAGTGCTGGCTGAGAAAAGCCAACCAGTAAAGCTGGTTGGGTTTGAAGAGGACCCATGTATCACAGCCATGATAGCAGCTGTGCAAATCTGCACGGGAAACAAACTAGATATTGTGCTGAGCTCTGGTGCTCTTTCAGAGCAGGAAACCAAGGAGTGGTCTGATTTCTACAAGGTTCTTGGAATTTCAGTCAACACGAACAGGAGAAATACTAATGAGTCATTTGAGGTTTATGAAGCAGACATTGTGTATGGTAGCATTGAAGACTTTGTCACAGATTACTTACAATACAGTTTCGAGGTGGTGGAAGCTGGGCGTCCTCAGCTTATTCGTGGGTTCATCATTGAGAAAGGGTGCCTCAGTACTGGCCGTAGTCTGAAATTTTCAAGGCTGAAGGGCAATGAGGCCCTGGCATCTGTGGTAGAGGAGTTGCAAAGCCTCATGGGTAAACTTTCCAGCGAGGAAATGGAAGTGAGGCGTACCTTTGTTATGGAAATATTCAATATGCTCCATGCTGACCTAAAAGAGGGTATAGACATGGATGTTATGAAACTCTCACAAACACTTACTGGTGAGAAATTGCCTTCTCGAGATGTCTTTGTTCTTACCTTCCTAGAGAGTCTGACAAAAGCAGTTGCTGAAGAAGAAAGAACCAAGAAAATCAGAAATTCCCCTCTCGTTAAATGGTGCTTCGAGAGTTTACTTGCCTGTGCAATGCAATTCCAAGCCTCTGCTGGGGCAAAAGAACTTCTGCAGACTGTGTTGAATATTGTATCTCAGAAACTTTGGGCACCCAAAGAGATCTTCAAACTCCTTGGAGCCTTAACTTCCCACCACCATGATGAAAACTTTATTTCCATCATGAAGATTTTACATTTGATGACAACATATCAAATATCTTCAGAGTGGAAAGATGAGAACAACCAATCTCTCCTTCAGCTCATAGATTCAACAGGAACCCAGGATCTGATTCTGAATTTGGAAAATAGTTGCAAAGCAGAGAAAAATAAAAGTCTTGATACTCTCTTTGATGAAATCAGGGCCATGAAAGACCTTGATGAAGAAACACTGGAGAAATCATACACTATAGTAAAGCATGTACAAGACCTGATTAAAACTGGTGAAATTAAGAACCACACAGATGTACAGCGAGCTCGGAGTCTGAGCCACAGCATGAAAACAGAAGACCTGCAGGAGGTCCTGGCTGTCTTGTGCAATGCTGTAAACAATACAATAGCTGGGGGCTGGTGGTATCCTAGAGATACTCAAATGACAAGCTGGTGCTTCTTAGCCTTGGCTGACAATGGAAAGCTCTTGCAGATGGGCACTGGAGAAGGGAAGTCTGTTGTGGTAGCTATGTTTGCAACACTGCGTGCTCTCAGGGGTGAAAAAGTAGATGTGATCTCCAGCTCTCCTGTGTTATGTCAAAGGGATGCAGAGGAATGTGCTGATTTCTTCAGCTACTTTGGCCTCACGGTGGACACAAACACCAATAAAACCAAAGATGCAGATCGAAAGAAATGCTACGAGAAGGATATAATCTATGGAACTGTTGAGACATATGCTGCAGACCATCTTCGCCAGACATTTGAGATGAAGGACGTGAGACCTGATCGCAGGTATGAGTGCATCATAATCGATGAAGTGGACTTGCTGCTTCTGGACCAGGGAATACAGGTGACCTACCTGTCCAGCTCCATGTCTGCCCTGCAGCACCTGAACATTATTCTGACCATGATCTGGGCCCATGTATACCAGTACCGCATCCGGTCCGCAGGATACCAGACACTCATATGTGGTCCCCCCGCTTCATTCTACAAAGTTATATTTGACTCAATGAATACAGAGGACACTGAAATCGATGACCCTATGGATGTTTTGCAGATTGCTGAAGAATGCAACATTGTTCAGAAAGGATTTACGGAAGAGATCTACAAAAGTGATAAGGATGGCATAATTACAAAACTGAAAACTGTGACTGTAGAAGCTCAGCTGAATTTCTTCAAAGAAATGGAGGACTATGTCCCATATGGGTTCACTGTCTACAGTTTAGATGGCAATGGTTCTCTTAGCCTTAGAAAACAGAGTTTGAAAAAGCAAGTTATTCAAAACCTGAAATTTCTTGTTTTACATGAAGGACTGTGTTGTCCTGTCTATGATTCAGAAGATATTCTAGTTGACCCGATTGCAGAACTAATCTGTGGTCAACTAAATTACACTCCATGTGAAAACAATTCGAAAAAAATCAACATGCCTGGTTTCCTAAAAGATCTAGTGGAGCATAAAACGTCAACATGGGTACAGAATGCCTTTCTGGCCATGAGACTGAAGAAAGGACAGGAATATGTTGTGGAAGATGACCACATCTATCCTGTGGATTTCAAATCCACAGGTACTATTGAACTGAATAAGAAATGGGGTGAAGGTCTGCAACAATTTGTTGAGATTAAACACCAAATCAAAATAAGCACAATGACAGCAGTGACCAACTATGTTTCCAATATTGCCTTTTTTGAAAAATACAATGGGAAAATATATGGATTGACGGGAACACTTGGCAGCAAATCAGACATGATGTTTCTGAATAACCAATATCCAAGTGTCTCTGCCTGCAAAATGCCGTCATTCAAAGGGAAAAAGTTATTTGAAGTTAAAGGTATACTCAAGGTCTCAACTGAAGACTGGAAAGCAGGAATAAAACGTGTACTTATGAATGAAATTACCTCAAATTCCTACAGAGAAGGAAGAGCGGCCCTGGTGATCTGTGAAACAATCAATAGAGTCCATGAGCTCTATGAAGAACTAAAAGACAGCATTCCAGGTGAAATCATTCAATACACACGCAGTGACGCAGACAGTTTGAAAAGTATACGTACAAAACAGAATCCTGGTGATGTGGTGCTGGCCACAAACCTGGCAGGCCGTGGGACAAATATAAAAGTCATCAAAGACGTGAACAAAAATGGAGGATTATTTGTGATCCTCTCCTTCCTTTCTGACAATGAAAGAGTGGAACGCCAGGCCTTTGGGCGAACTGCACGCAAAGGTAACCCAGGATCTGCTCAGATAATCATGTCTACTGATCATCTAGATGAGTGTTACAGGACAGTAGATTCTATGGAGGAAGCAAAGGACATTCGAAATAGTCTTGCAATAGAGAAGATACAAGATATGCAGAATGACATTGATCAGATGCAACTGCGAGAGGACCTATTTGCAGAGTACTGCAAAACACTTAAAGAGATTTACAGCTGCACAGACAAAGATGAACAGAAGGCTATTGTTTGCGTCTTGAATGAGTTCTGGGGAATTTGGCTACAAACGCACTCAAAAGAAATTGAACAGCTGAAGAGAAATGAACTGCAGAACAGCTTGAGAGCTGATTTGGAATTTGCAAAAAAGCAGGCAGAGTCTCAGAATTCCCCCTCGTCTAGTATTTATCACTACATCAAGTTTGGGAATGTTGCACTGAAGGACAAAAACTGGAATGTCAGTGCCAGGCTCTTTGAAAAAGCTACAAAAACAGATGCAAGTTGGGCAGCCATAGCATTCTACAACCGTTCATACTGCATTATAAAGATGCAATCAGGAGATTATCTCACTCAAGCCAAAGATAATCTGAAGAAGGCACAGGATTCCTTGAAGTACTTAAGTGAGGAATGCATGACAGGCCTGAACTTTATAAAAATGGCCATTCCCAAATCTGCAAAGGGTACCACCACCACTCTTGAAAAACAGTATTCCACCAAGTGCAACATGCTCAATTACCTTGATAAAAATATGAAGGATGCCATGAAGAAACTGGATGAAATTAAGGGAAAGGGGAGGGATGCTCTTGCAAAAAAAGCTCCGGTCTTCACCCTGGTGTCAGATGATCAAGAAGAGCTCCAAATGGAAACCTTCAATCTCTATGATCGGGGTCTGAAATACATCTTTTCTGTGGAAGAGGAGCCTCGTTTCCCATGGGAAGCACTGGTGGTGTTCTTTCTCGGACTTGCACAGATTATCGGAGGGGCATTGCTCACTGCATTTACATTTGGTACACTAGCCAATGTTGGTATGGGACTCATCACTGAAGGAATCTCAGACTGCATCACTGGCATAGAGTCAATGATAACTGGTGAATTCAGCTGGCAATCATGGGCAATAGATAAAGCCATTTCTATTGGTGTCTCTCTCATTGGGTTTGGAATTGGAAAGCTGGTTGCAAAGGGCTTCAAAGTTGTTAAAACGGCAATGAAAGGATTCAGCAAGCTTAAGAATATGCCAAAGTTCTTTGGCAGTCAGGTTAAAGAGGGCTTTAGTATGACTATGAAGGCCAATATGAAGAATTCAGTAAAACTAACTGCTAAAAAAATTGTGGAGGAAACAGTTGCCTATGGAATTGAGAAGGCAGAGAATGAAATGATTAACAAAATAGTAGAGGAGATAGAAAAGGCAGTGGCGAGGGGATTACTCAATGAAGTGCAGTCCAATATGGAAAAAGATCCCCTTTTATCATCAACAAATTCCATTGTACTTTCTCACGCTGAGAATACGACTGAATTTAATGAACTCATGAAGGACCATATAATGAAGTCTCAATTGCTGTCCATTTTCACAGAGATAAGCACCGGAGCACTGGAGCCTTACTCTGCAGACCTCAGCTGGCAAAACCAGCTCAGCTCCTCCATCTTCAATGTGGTGGATGCTGTAAAGGATGATGCTAAAGGGAAAACAAAAATGATTCTGAATGCTATCAAAGCCGCTCATATGGCAGCACTGGCATCAGACGCTGTCGCTTCAGTGATCAAACTCGCAAGCACATATTTTGAAGGTCTGGATAAAGGGCTGGAACAGTTTCTGAAGAAAAAAAATGTCCAAAAGGCAGTGAAACAAAGCGACCTGTCAGATTCAGACAACGAAATACTGAAAAACTTCAGGCAAGAAATCGCCAAAAGTGTCAGCGATTTACTGGCATCTACTTTAGTTCAAGTGTTTCACCAGAAGTTCTCCAGTCACCTTGTTTCTTTGGCTCAAAGCAAAATAAATGATGCCATTGGGGAACATGTGAGCTCAGGGTTAAAAACTGAGGATTCTGAGAATCAGATTTCAGATGCACAGGACAGTCTATATGAAAAACACATGCCAAAAGATGAAAAGACAAAGGACCATGCTGAAAAGGTCAAGAATTCAGAGACGACTGGTAGCAATGTTGATATCAATGTCCTGTCAGAAGTCACTGGCACAAAGGTTGTGATCTTAACAGAAGGTAAAGATGGAAAACTTACCAAACTGCAGGAGATGAGCCCCAACAATGACGATGCCAGTGAGACTGTGACACTGGTCTACAGGCCCAAGAGTGATGAACACCCAGATGGACATTATGACGTGCTCATCAATGACCAGACAGTGAGTGTAGAGAAAGGTGACTTATATTCTGCTATGGCACATGGAATGAAACCAGGCGCAAGTAAGGAAGAGATTTCAGATGCAGCAGATGACCTGCGAGCTAAGGAGGCCGAGGCTCTTGAGGAAAAGCCCGCACTCTGGCAGTCCTTTATCCAGCGTGAAGAGTGGATTGAAGAACTAATAGTAGGGTCCTGGGGATTAGCACAGGGAGTTTCTTCATCAGAAGAAAGCGCGACTCTCAAAGACAAAATTATGAATATTGTGCAGCAAGAGAGTCAGTCTGCTGCAGACAGCAAATTGTGGTTAGCTAAGGCAAAAAGTATAGAAATAACCGGAATAATTATCAATGGAGATAATCAACCACCAAAGAACACTGTAATGACAGCTGAACATTTTCAATTAAACAGCAAGCTAACTAATGCAATGTTTGAGGTAGCTACAGACTTTTCTATGCATGCCACATGCAAGCTTCCAGTTGTTTATGCGCCATATGAGCGATATAATAAGTTCCCAACTGTGCAATCTGCAAATCTCAGTAAGTTATTGGCTGAAACCATGAGCAGGGATGACGTTGAGGGCACCTTCAAACTAACCATCCTTGGTTCGATGCCAACATTTATGCTGCTGAAGAAATATTTACAGAACGAAGAAATGAGTGTGACCAGATTGGACTCTTTTGAACAAAGTTTTCCAAAGCACGCTACAGAATTGGTAAACACGTGGTTCAAACTCCTGAAGTCCAAAACAGATATCATAAAACCACACAATAAACAAAGACTTGAACACTGGATCAACACTAAAAGATACCTTGATCCAAATGATCCCTTCAGGAAACTACTCACCAGTTCCATGTAAAAAAGGTAATATATAAAACCTCACAGAAATAATATATAGGTAGAAGCTGTATTTTTAACAAAATATTTGCACAAACACTAAACCTTTGTTTTATCTACAGCAGCTGTAGCCACTCATGAGCAGGGGACTGGCCAGAGGATGTTAAAGGCCAGATAAACTGCAGATGAGTGGCTCTACAGGAAGAGGTTCCCCCTCCCTTCCCTCCTTTTGTTGACCCGCCTTCATCTGACCAGCTGCGATATGTAATGTTTCAAAATGGCAACTATACAGCTGGGGGCTCTTGTTTATATGATCAGCTGTGACTGTGTTAAGGCTTTAATGAGCTATGATTTAACAACCCCAAGAAACTCACAAAAAGTTGTAATGCACTCATCACATGGGTGTTTTGTGGAAAGGGGATCGGAGGCATAGCTCATGAATGCTCTATTCTTGTATGTAATGAAATGCTAGCCAGTATGTGGTTGCAGGTTTCTTCATGTGCGTCAATGTTGAAAATAATGAATAATTAGCATTACAATTAAAATGAAACAACTGAAGAAATACAACTTTATAAATGGGCCAGCAATCATTATAAAAATGGCTAGCTGAAATGAGCATGTCTCTTACAGTTGCGCCCGATTAGTTAATTGTGAATAACTACCATACTAGCACTGGCTAGCAAGCAAAAAATTGTTTTAATTGCTCATGACTATTAAAACATAATACTCCTACCAGTTAGCTTGCTATCTGGTAGTATCTGCTATCTGCTAGTATGATAATTCATGACATTAACAAAATTTGAGTTTCACTCAATTTTACATTAACAATCATACTTTACTAACTTAGCTTGGCTTACATTACAGGTTAATGCTCAAATGTCAAATGTGTAACTCATTTAATGCTAATTAACAGATAAAACATTTAATTATCAGACATACAAGCTACTTAGTGTTAGAATTAAATATGTGGCTTGATCATTAGCCATTTAGGCAAAACTAACAAGGCAATTACTGCACTCTGTGCTAAATTGTGTGTTATTCCACAGAGCAAATCAAACATATTCTCATGATTTAACAGACACACAACTTCCCTGAAAATGCACAGGCTAGCTAGCATATACCTTTTTCAAAAGAACAGGCAAGAAGTTTTCATGAGCCATGCATCTTGACCCTATGTCCAATCAGAAGCAAGAGCGACTAAAACTGCCCTGCCCGCAGAACAGCCTTCATCCATGCAGCTCCGCCCCCAAGCTGCCCCTGACTCCGCGTGAGCTGTCAATCTGGCAGAGTCCGCCTACTTAATAATAGATATAATCAAAACTTTCTTTTTCTTATTCTGATACATTTATATTAGGGATGCTTTTATTTCTGGGTGAATTAAATATGCATGTTTTATAATGTAGTAAAATCTGTTTAATGTAGTTGCTTGTAACTTGCAAGATGGCCTCTCCTAGAGATGAATCATATAAAGGCAGCCGTAGAATCTTACTGTAGAATTACATGTGAAAGTGATGCATTTCTTTTATGTTGTTCTTTCTTCGCATTGATTCATTAGCAAAATAAACTTCATCCAAACTTTTGTCTTGTGTTTGCATTAAATAAAAAGCAGGCCACTTTAAGTGTTCATTGTAAGAAAACACATTGTAGCTTTCAGAGAACTGGATCATTTCCACAACCTCTGGAATTTTTATTTTTTAGTAAAATAAAAAAATGTACACATTAAGGATGTGGAGCATTGCCTTGCCGGGAAAATGAGGTCCATGAAAATGCGATGCTTCCAGCCTGGATCCTTCTCCCTCAGCAGGATTCTCCAGTCCTTACTAAAAACTATATTAGGAATGACTCGAGTGTCCACAGTACCATGGCTATTGGATGAAGAAACTTGGCTCAGGCAGTAAGAACAGTCGTCTGGCAGTCGGAGGGTTGCCGGTTCGATCCCCCGCCCGGGCTGTGTTGAAGTGTCCCTGAGCAAGACACCTAACCCCCAAATGCTCCTGACGAGCTGGTCGGTGCCTTGCATGGCAGCTAATCGCTGTTGGTGTGTGAGTGTGAGTGTGTGTATGAATGAGTGAAGGAGAAGCATCAATTGTACAGTGCTTTGGATAAAGGTGCTATATAAATGGCAACCATTTATCAGATGAGCCTCAAACCATCCTGCTGCTGTAGATACTACAACAGACATTTCTCCTGACTAATTTTCCAGTTGAACTCAATAGAAGAATTGTTCAGGAGAAACAACCCTTGAAGTATCTACTGTTTATCTAGTAGCAGCACAGTTGTTTGAGGCTGGTTTGACACCTCAGACCCTTAATGACTTAAAGCTATTTAGCCAACAAATGTGTTTTATACTGTATCAGCATAATTTACAGCCGAATCTAGTCCCACCGCCCAATTCCCATAGAGATCCATTTAACTGCAAAGAGTTTTAGTATTTCATTTCATTTCATTTCATTTTTATTTGTTCCTTTCATGAAAATGCACATTACAATATAAAGTTAACACACAAGTCCACAACACATCTGTCAAATAAATGCTTTTCATGATTGGAAAGGAGCAGAAAGAAGAATATAATTCTTATTTTTTGTCTGCCCCTTACTTGAACACAACATTCTTAGATGGTCTGCCTTTTCCATTAACCTACACCTTCACCCACACCATCACCTACACCCTTAATTCCAACAACATAAAACAAAATAACCTGTAAAATAGAAATCATATTCAAGTTCAAAACACTTAGTTAATTTTCATATGCATATTGTCTAATTTGTCTTTCTTTATACATTTTTTTAAACTGAAAGATATCTGTACAACCCTTTAAATCCTTCTGTTGAGAATTCCAAAGTTTGACGCCGCTAACAGAAACACACATTTGTTTTAAAGTGGTCCTAGCAACTTGATGCTAAAATCTCCTTCTATGATTTTCATCTTCTGAGGAAAACACAAACAGTTTTTGCACATTCTTTGGCAATACTCTCTTTTTAGCTTTGAACACAATTAATAATGTCTGCTGTTCAATTATCTCTTTGAGTTTCAATAACCGTGCCTTAACAAATAATCCATTAGTATGTTCTCTAAATTTGACTTTGTGAATAATTCTAACTGCTCTTTTCTGTGGTAAAAGCAATGGCATTGTATTGCTTATATATGTGTTACCCCACACTTCTGCACAATAACACAAATAAGGCAGTATAAGTGAACAGTACAACATTCTCATTGTGTTACAATCTAAAACATATTTTGTTTTGTTCAAAATAAAAATATTCTTGGACACCTTTTTTTTTACATGTGATATATGAGATTTCCATGTCAAATTTTCATCCATTATTACACCCAAAAACCTAAACTCGGATACTTTCTCAATGTTAATTCCATCAATAGATAATGAGATGTCATCCTTTTCTTTATTAGCAAACACCATAAACTTAGTTTTTTTCAAATTTAACGATAACTTATTTTCATCAAACCAAGATTTAAGTTTAACCATTTAATTTTCAATATTTTCAGATAAAGTTTTTAAATTATCTCCTGAACAAAAGAAATTTGTATCATCTGCGAACAACACAAATCTCAATAATTTTGAAACTTCACAGATGTCATTTATATATAAAACAAAAAGTTTAGGCCCCAAAACTGAACCATGTGGGACCCCACATTCAATTTTCATACATTCTGATGTATTACCAGCCTATTGCACATATTGTTGTCTATTGTTTAAATAACTAGTTAACCATTTTAGAACAACTCCTCTCACCCCGTATGTATTTAACTTAGAAATTAAAATCGAATGGTCTATAGTATCGAATGCTTTTTTTAAATCAATGAATACCCCTATTGTAAATTTCTTTCTATCAATTGCTGTTGTAATTTCTTCTATTATTTCCATTATTGCAAGACCTGTAGACCGGTTTGTCCTAAAACCATATTGACTCTCACTCAATAAATTGTTGTTTTCAATAAAACTATCTAATTTTTGAACAAACAGTTTTTCTAGCACTTTTGAAAATTGGGAAAGCAATGATACTGGTCTATAATTATTAAAACTGTGTTTATCTCCTGCTTTAAATAATGGAGTGACCTTAGCTGTTTTCATCCTCTCTGGAAAAGCACCTGCTCTAAATGAAAGATTGCATAACATAGTGGTTTGACTATGCAATCAATAGTCATTTTTACTATTTTCATGTCAATTCCATCACTGTCAGTTGATGTCTTGTTTTTTGTTTTAGCTACCACAGAAATTATTTCATTTTCTCTCACCTCTCCTAGAAACATTGACTGTATCACCTTATTTTCCCCTTTCCAGCCACTTTCTGTTTGTCCATGTTTTTTTATAATGTCATTTGCTAAACTAGGCCCAACATTTACAAAAAAAGAATTAAATGTTTTAATTAAAAATTCAAATGTTTTTAATCACCTTATTGTCCTTTACAAAATGGTTGGGTAGATCCGTTGATCCATATTTGTTCCCTATTATAGTATTTAAGATATTCCATGTACCCTTACTATTGTTTTTATTTAGATGTAACATTTTATTATAATATTTCTTTTTCTCTTGTCTCAATATACTGATTAACTTATTTTTTTCCAGCAGTCTCTGTTCTAAATTTGATGAAGTCTCTGTAAAGTTTGTTTTTCTTTTTACATGCATTTTGTAAACCCTTTGTTATCCAGGGTCTTTTATTATAACTATGTTTGTGCGTACATAAAACTGTTGGACAGTGTTTATCATATAGAGCTAAATAACAATGTAAAAATGAATCATATGCAGAATTCACCTCATCTGTATAAACCCCTCTCCACTCTTGTTTTAAGAGGTCATTTCTGAAGGCATTAATTGCCTCATCAGTCCTTACTCTTATATATCTGTGGCAATTTTCTGCTCTCTTTTTCTGTAATTGATAATTGAATGTTACAAATACCGGTAAATGGTCACATATCATTTATTACTAACCCACAGTTAATATTCTCCAAGACATTTGTAAAAATATTATCAATTAATGTTGCACTAGATGTGGTTACTCTACTGGGCTTTGTAATCAGTGGGTACAACCCTCTACTATATAATGCATCCACAAAATCTGAAGTTTGTTTATGTGTAGATATCTTTAAGAGGTTGATATTGAAATCGCCACAGATTATAAGTGTTTTGTTATCATTTAAACCACTCATTAATTCTTCTAAACTGTCCTTAAAAGATTCTATATTTGATCCTGGTTTCCTGTAAACACATGCAACAATAATATTTCTCACTTTTTCAAATTCAATTTCCACAGCAATACACTCCATTAAATCATCAATTACAGCTGTCATGCATTCCACTGGTCTGCATTTTAAGTCGCTATCCACACAGATAGCCACACCTCCTCCACTCCTGTTCGCTCTACTGGTAACATATAAATCATAGCCCTTAATATGCAAATCAATATCTTTTTCTTTATTAATCCATGTCTCAGATAAAGCCAACAACTTAAATTTACTTTTAATTGTGTCCAAATATTCATTGATTTTAGTCAAATGTTTAGGTAAGCTTCTACAATTGAAATGTATTAACGAAAATGTCTTATCTAATTCAATACTATCATTAAGTTGTTCCTCAGTATAGTATCTACAAGAATCATTGATATGATTAAAAACGTGATTCTCCGGATCCACATCACCTTCAAAATCATAACTTCTATGTTCTGTGAATTCAGATCTTGAAAAGACTTGACTCTTAAGTGAATCAATCATTTATCAGAAATAATAAATTATGTCCTGTCAATCTTAAATTCCAAAGTAGATTCATTCTCAGAACCTCATCATCATCTTCCTCAGTAGAAAAGCAAACATATGCTTCATCTACCAATCCATAAGGGTAAAAAAGATTCAAAAAAGAAAAAAGAAAAATGTCCACAGAGAACTTCATTGTTAGTCACTTGTCACTGTTACTTGTATTGATCCAAGTCCCTCAGATGTCTAACCACAACCACCTTAGCTTGCTCTGGTGGTCCATTTAATCTTATGAACACTTTTCCATTCCTTGTCCAGGTTGCTTGGATTTTATTTAGCTTTCGCAAGATACGTCCATTCCAAGCTAATTCAGCATTTTTCTTTGTCAAGTGTTCACTTACATACACCCCAGTGCCTTTAAGCTTCTTGGCCTGTTTTAACACCTCCACCTTGTGCTTCCTGTTTACAAACCTGACAAGAATTTTAGGCTTGGTTTTTTTATCCTTACGTGGAAAAGTGTGACAGGCTGAGATTTAGTGACTCTCCAGGTAAATGTTTTTACTTGACATGAATTGAGCAACTTGTTGCTCTAACGTATGCAGCTCCTCAGGTAATGCATCCTCACCTAGCTGGTCACCAGCCGGGTCAGCAGCCCTAGCGTAGCTTCGATGTTCGGTCTCCAGCCCTGTGATTACAAGGTCATCAGCTCTGGAATACTGCTCCAAGTCATCAACCCTTTGTTCAAGCATTTCCATCCTTTGGTCTTTTTGTTTAATTGTTGCCTTCAGCTCACGGATCTCCTCCATTAGGCCTGTGAGGGTTTGTTGTTGCTTCACCACTTTGCTGATCTCCTCAGACATAAAGTTGAGAGAGCTTCTAATCTCTCCCAATTCCCCCGCCAGCCCTTTGATTGTAGTCGCCATCTTGATCCAAGTAGATCACAAATTGAATGAGAAGAAAAAACAAAACAAAGAAAACACTGCTCTGTTGCCAAACACCATGTGCTCCCAAAACCTAGTCCTTAATCCCAAAACACCAAATTGTCAAGATTTCCAAAAATTGGAAGTAAATCAATACTGTGCATACAGCAATGATTTAATTTTGACTAGATGGCCCTGTATTTTGGTGATTTTTGATGGATTGTAACAGGCCTCTGTGCAGAGAAAAACAGTGGCAGCCATCTTCTTTTGATGACATCACTGGCAAGTCCACCCATTCGCTTGTAGGACAACCTGAGAACAAGATATCCAGACTCTGGTGATGTTGATAGGTCAGGCTATGCAATGGATATGCAACCAAATTGACTGGTACCGTGAGTGTGTGTGTGTGTGTGTGTGTGTGTGTGAGTGTGTGTGTGTGTGAGTGTGTGTGTGAGTGTGTGTGTGTGTGTGTGTGTGTGTGTGTGTGTGTGTGTGAGAGTGTGTGTGGGTGAGTGTGAGAGTGTGTGTGCGTGAGTGTGTGTGAGTGTGTGTGAATGTGTGTGTGTATATGTGTGTGTGTGTGTGTGTGTGTGTGTGTGTGATTTGTTGCATATATATATACATATTAGGGATGCGACAAATCATCGGTTTTTGTGACCGGTTACCATCCGTTTAAACCCCTAGGGGTTGTATCATTTTTACTGAATTACTGAGAAATGTAATTGTATTTTGAGATATCCTTTGTATTCTTAAAGGAAAGGCGGACAGCGGGGTAACGTTTCTTGTACTTTACTGAACACTTGTTGGAGCATTACATGAGCATGGCAGTTACCTTCATAACCGCCTTGTGCTACGCACTTCATTTGAATATAGTTGAACTCCTACTGCCATCTAGAGGACAATTGTAACATAGCAAAGATAACCTTTCCCATCTCCGACAAATTTTATTTTGGGCCATCTCAATAGTTAAATGTCAACATTGTAAGTCAGATAATAGTAAGTCAGCCTAATTGCCAAATTCAATATTTACATTTACACTGACATTGTGCAGTGCAACCTCACAGTTGCAGAAATCTGTAGTTAAATCCCTGTAGTTAACGTCCAATGCTGGTCATTTTTTTTTTTATGAATCCGTTAAAATGATAATTCTTCATGTTATTGTAACTCTGTGTTTACCGGACATGCCCTGGGTAGGCACTAGTATCAAGTTTATAATATCTCTCACTGGATTCACTCAAGCGGTATATTATCTAAGATTCGTACAGGAGGACTGCAGTAGTGCTTAATAATATTAAGAATTTCACCCAAACCCACAATAACAACAGCAGACCAATCAGCTCATGTGTCAAAGATAAGATTGTATTAACAGTATTGACACATCAAATCAGTGTATTAGAAAATAAAATGTTGAATATGAATATGAACATGTATGTGTGTATGTTGTATATGAAATATCAATGTGAATCTCAGAATACCATTAGTAGAAGGTGTGGTGTATAATGTGAAATAGCAATACAGATCATAAAGTTCAACCTTATCTTGTAGCACACATATAATGAACAAAATGAAATATCAATTCAGATCATATAAATCACCCTATGTTGGATCCAACAACCCCAAAAAATATATATAAATGTATTTTTGATATGAGATCTCATTTAAGAAAAATAGAAAAAAGAAAAAATAGCTCGAGATGAGTAGTAAGGGGGAAAGTTTTGCGTGTTTCAATACGAAAGTTCTGATCATACAGTCCCGATTAGAACATGTCCCGTCCTACCACACTCTTGTGGGGGAAAAAATCAGTCCATGGGATGACGTCTTACTCTTGAGGGAAACCTCTCAGTCCATCGAACGCAGGCATGCTAATAGTAGACGGACGACACTTCGAATCCACTTCGATGCACAGCACTCGGGGGAGGGAGAGAAACCAGCCTGCACACACGCCGTACAACGATTAGCAAAACTACATTTTAGAACTACGCGGTTCAGCAACGTTACATTAGATTACATTACATTATTGGCATTTGGCAGACGCTCTTATCCAGAGCGACGTACAACAAAGTGCATACCCATAACCAGGGATAAGTTCGCTGAAAGACCCTAGAGGGAAGTACAATTTCAACTGCTACCTGTACAACAAAGATAAGGACGAGGGCCCTTTTTTTTTCTTTTTTTTGAGAACAAAGAAACAAACAAACAGAGCAAAAGTGAAAAGTGACCAAAGTTAACTATCCAAACACTGCTTACTTAGCCAACTAAAAATACCGATACACAAAGCAAGTCACAGAGACAACAATTTAGGTTCACAGGGAGGTAGGGAGGGATGGGGAGAGGTGCTGCTTGAAGAGGTGTGTCTTCAGCTTGCGCTTGAACGTGGGGAGAGATTCTACAGTTCTGACCTCAACGTGGAGTTCGTTCCACCACCGTGGAGCCAGAACAGATAGTAGTCGTGAGCGTGAGGTAGAGGTTCGGAGAGGGGGAGGTGCCAAGCGGCCTGTGGAGGCTGAACGAAGAGGTCTGGCAGGGGTGTAGGGTCTGATGATTTTTTGTAGATAAGCTGGGGAAGACCCTTTAACTGCTTGGAAGGCTAGCACCAATGTTTTGAATTTGATGCGAGCCATGACAGGCAGCCAGTGGAGGGAAGTAAGCAGGGGGGTGACGTGTGAGTATTTGGGAAGGTTGAAGACCAGACGAGCTGTTGCATTCTGGATGAGTTGGAGGGGTCTGATGGCGGAAACTGTGTAATGTTAATAATTATATATATTTTTCTCTCTGTGTGGAGTTTGCATGTTCTCCCCGTGTTTGCGTGGGTTTCCTCCGGGTACTCCGGTTTCCTCCCACAGTCCAAAGGCATGCAGGTTAGGCTGATTTGAGAGTCTAAATTGCACGTGGGTATGAGTGTGTGAGTGAATGAATGGTGTATGTGCCCTGCGATGGACTGGCGACCTGTCACATGTTTCTCTGGGTCAGGCAGGATAAGTACCGAAACAGAGTGTTTCTCTGGGTCAGGCAGGATAAGTACCGATACAGAATGTTTCTCTGGGTCAGGCAGGATAAGTGCCGATACAGAGTGTTTCTTTGTCAATCGTTCTGGTTGCAGAATGCTGAACAGGTGGTGGGATCGCAGGTGAAGGGAAGTTCAGTTGCCAGCAAACAGTAACACAGAAAAGACAGTTCATAGTAATTGGACGCCTGCTGGTACACCTATCCGTCATGTTTTTAATAGATGGCTGATCAGTGGAGTGTGTCCAGAATTATGGAAGAAAGGTTAGTCCTCCTCAAAGACACTAAATCTGCTTTCAATGGTCCCAACAGAAGACCTATGTACTTATTGCCTGTACTTAATAAATTATGGGAAAATATTGTATTTGAGCAGATTCTAGCTTACTCTTCCACAAACGGATCCCTAACATTGTATCAGCATGCACACAGGGCTGGCCATTCACTGGCTGGCTGGGGTGGACAGGTCAATGTTGATGAGCACAGTAATGCTGGATTTCAGCGCCACTCATGACCTTTTAATCAGTAAAGTGTTATGGCTTTAAAGCATCAGCCATTCTGTGGTTGAAGAGTTATTAGTCCTCTAGGTCACAGTGTATTGTAATGGCACTCTGCGGTGTGCTGCAGGGGAGCTGCCTAGGGCCCCTTCTCTTTTCCATATTTACAAATGACTTCCCTTCCGTTATCGGACAGGCTAGTGTGGCTTTTGCACCCACATGTTCAGAGCTTAACATCACACACAAATAGATAAAAATAAACAAACTAGTGCGCAACATATCCAAAACAGCCTGCATAATATTTGGATCTAAACATAGCGGGCTACCATAACTACCATTCACTGTGTAAACGGACTTTTTATTGACCTTCTGATCACTGATCTCCCTCGTAGGAAAAAATAAAATAAAATAGTAATAATAATAATTGCGCTTGTGTCATTAAATACAAGATACTGAAGCAAATCGGTTCCAGGAGAAAAAAACCTGGTATAATGGTATAATATGGTATAATATGGATACAAATCAGTAACGGTAACATTAACATCTAATTAAAGTTCAGCTTGAGATCGATGTATTCAGCTCATAAGCTTAATTATGAGCCATCACAGAGTTAGCTGAAGGCTTTTTATTTGTATTTATTTTTTTTACCAGAAACTCGATGGACATGAAATGAGCCATATAAATACGTATATATCTAAAACTTGTAGCATGTAGCATGCAGACATTTCACAACACATTTGTATTAAGCAGATGGGTTTTTTTAACAGTATGTGAGTCTAACAAAGAGAATTAGGCTTTAAACCTAACACTGGGCTTTAGCTTGAAATAGCTAATAGTACCATTTCTAACTTACCTAGCTAGCTAGTTCCCGGTAGAAATGGTACAAACGTGGATAAAAGACTGACAAAGCCTGACTCCCACGGATTAGTCAGGTCGCTAATAAATAGTACTCACTGAAGTTTTATATTCGTTGCGCTTTATGTTCATCACATCCCACCATCGCCCTCTACTGGGAATTTCTAAGAATGCTGTTTTAAATGTGATTAACCATTAAACATGATTAACTGAATGCTGTTTTAAATGAGATTAACCATTAAACATGATTAACTAAATTTCTTGCGGGTTACACGTACATTTACTTGGTGTTAGTTTATCAAATTGTCGATCATTCACAAAATGTATACACAGACTACTACACTTGATCATTATTTTATTGCAGAACAAATCTTTGCAAATAAATAAATAAAATTAATTAATCATCTACATGTCATCTAAATGAACTAGTTTGACTAGTCTTTTTTTTTATTTGAAAATTGTTTGGTGATCAATAACAAAGGCTCACAGAGGATCATAATATGGTTAACCCTTTTTATGCATTCTTAAAAACGTTTTAAAATACAGTACATTATGTTGATAATGTGGCATAAATCACCTACAGATCATTTTTGAAGGCATAACTAATCTAATAGTCATTTTTGTCATCAGGAAATCATTTTCTGATTATTAACAAAGTTATGTATGAATGGCTAATATGGCTAAATATACAATGCCCTCCATAATGTTTGGGACAAAGACCCATTATGTATATGTCAGATTGTATTAAAGGATATTTTTTATACAAGGAAGATCTCCACAGCTGATGACAGAATTCTGTCCATAACTACAAAAAATCCCCAAACACCTGTCTGACAGATCAGAAACACTCTTCTGGAGTCAGGTGTGGATTTGCCACTTCACTGGCAGAAATACAGAGGCTGCAAGATGCAAACAGGAGAGCTGCGGCAGCACCAGTAGAAAAGCCCATCGGCCCATTGTTTTACATTACATTCATTACATTAATGTCCAGAACACAGACAAAAATGCTTGAAGCAGGCTGGGAACCTGGCTCAGCAGGCTAACATCCCAGGGAGCCGGTGTTGTCCGCAGGATATTACCTCCAGTTCAGCATCTGCAAACAGAAACGTAAACACATGAATTAGTTGTGTGCTGCCTTCACCAGAGGGGAGATTTCTTGTGTTCTCACATGGAAAATACTGCCATTAAAAACTGTAAACTTAACTTTGACTCAATTTAACACACCAATTCTTTACAGGTCAAACACCAGTTGCTTTAACTATTCAAACAACAAGCAGAGCTTTAGCAGAAATAAAAGGGCGAATGGCGAGCTCTCCTGTGCTGACGAACAATGGCTGATGTTGCAAGAGCCGGAGGGATCGTGGAAGGAGGAGAAAGGGAAGGAGCAGGAGGAAAGAACAACAACAAAACGATACATGACAGCAGTAGAGTTCAGCCGAATCCTTCTTTGCCTTTCCTTAACTCCAAAGTTAACATTATCTTTCACCGTCATTTTCCAGTAAAATTAAAAGCAGTTATTCTTTCCTTTACTGGGGTGCAACAGATGTGAAGGAGTTCAGGCTATAGCAGGAGTGGCATGGATGCCCCCCAGGACTGAGAGCCCCCCAGGACTGAGAGCCGACACTGCTAGAGCATTTAGCTTAGCATGTCCCTGTGCTCATCCTGTGTCCAAGCCTCGCCTTTACCTCTGTTGGTGTTATAGCGCATTTATTCACACAACGCTGAGCACACTGAGGTGAGGATAAAGGAAACTGATGGAAAATCCTCACAAGTTTTGCCAGTTTTCTCAGAGAAACATGCGTTTGTGGTAAAGAACATGAGTAGGTCTTTAGGTCTAATGCATTTTCATCACTGATTTCAGATCTGAAATATGGTCCCTCAGACAGCTGCTATAGCTCATACAGGCTGAACACATGCTGTCACACTCAGTCTCTCTAAAAAAGTACATATGAATAATATTATCTACGTTTTGCATAGGCTCTCTTAAACATGATGAGTACAACCGTCTCTGACCAGTATTTGTAACATAGTTGCAGAGAAAATTCCTTATCCTGACCGTGTGTTAGAAAAGTCTGTACAAACTGTGTAATGTTAATAATTATATATATTTTTCTCTCTGTGTGGAGTTTGCATGTTCTCCCTGTGTTTGCGTGGGTTTCCTCCGGGTACTCCGGTTTCCTCCCACAGTCCAAAGGCATGCAGGTTAGGCTGATTTGAGAGTCTAAATTGCACGTGGGTATGAGTGTGTGAGTGAATGAATGGTGTATGTGCCCTGCGATGGACTGGCGACCTGTCCAGGGTGTATTCCTGCCGTTCGTCCAATGTATGCTGGGATAGGCTCCAGCCCCCCTGCGACCCTGTTCGGGATAAGCGGATTAGGATAATGAATGAATGAATGAATGAATTTTTGTATAATATATAAATAATAATTACATAATTGCAGTTGCTCATCTGTGGGAAAAACGTGCATGCAGAAAAAGTGACTCACAGCAGGACGAATTCATTGGTACAAAGTTTTGCAAAGCAGTGGGTTTTTTTTATTACTGTACTGTAATATAATGCTACCCAAGTCTGCCAGAGATTCAAAAATATTCTGTATGTCAGAGATTCAAATATATTCTGTATGTCAGAGATTCAAATATATTCTGTATGCCAGAGATTCCATAAAAAAGAAGAAGGTATTTTTGTAAGTTTAGTTGTCTAATACGGAGAAGCCCCAAGGTGCTATGCTAGGGAAGGATGTCCAAAGCGTGTGAGAATGCAATGCACAGGAGGATGGTCCAAACACACTGCACTCCAACACGGCTCGGAACAGCGAACCAGACCTGCATGATCACATGCAGTAACGGGGCCCACACACCTTTACCTATTGGACTCATCATTGGGCGCTGCCATGGTAATGTTTAGGCTATGTTGCAAGTCATCTGGCTGATGGCACAATGTGGTCTATCGATTCATATTTTCGGCAAACTGCATAAAAACTTCAGTACGGCGCAAAAGATACTTCACTTCGTGTCGTGCCTAGCCAGCCCGCTAACTGCCAATATCCACGATATACCACGGGTTATCATTCCATAACGCTTAAATAAAGAACATAACAAAATGCATGTATTGTGCTTAGTGTGGAATAGCCAGTGCTGGTAATACAACATTTGCAACAGCCTCAGCTGACTTTAAACACGAAGCTGCAAAGTTGCATAATGACAGCAGAAAGCATAAACGCCCGCAGAGATGAATGCATGACACAAGATGCAGCTCCCTCGCCACAGGTCCCGACCACCGTGATAAAGTAACTGGACTGAGGAAGTGCTTTTGCCCAGAGAGGTACACTTAAAAAAATTATCTGTGCACCATTTTACATTCAAATTTCACTTTAAATATACTTTAAATGTCTGACAATAAATGCAAATTCAAACATTTCTAAGATGATATGCACTCATGTAAGGCCAATGGACAAAATGGTCCCAACAAAACAGGTGCATGTATCATTCTTCATTCAAGCTGGCTTAACCAGACGAACAATCAGAGCTGGCCATCTGAGGAACCTTGTGCTCAGTGCAATTTCATTTAAGGCCTGTTCAAGCACTTTTAAAAAAATTTTTCCAGATTTTTTCCTTTTTCTCCCAATTTGGTAGCCAATTGTACCTCGTATGATTCAATTGGAGGTAGTCGTATTAGATGTACCGCCCGTACCCTGTCCCTCGGCGGCCCGAATGAGAGCGACACGCCTTCTTCAAGCCGTCTCGTCTCGTGCCCGTTGCCGTGATTCCGTGGCGCCCGAGGTGCTTATTGTGCGAGAGAGAGAGAGAGAGAGAGAGAATTTTATTTGAATTAAAAAATGGATGCAATGGCCATTAACCTGGAAAAAACCAAGATTATGGTGTTCCAAAAAAAAGCCAGATCACAGGGATCCCGATACCGGTTTACTCTGGGGGAGACCACATTGCAGCACACTATGGAGTACAATTATCTAGGCATAATAATCAGTGCTTCTGGCAGATTTGACAGAGCTATAAATGCATTGGCAGATAAAGCATGCAGGGCCTACTATAGCATCAGAAGATCACTGAACAAATTCCATCCACCAATTAAAATTTGGCTTAAAATTTTCAGCTGTGTAATTGAACCCATTCTTCTCTATGGGAGTGAGGTATGGGGCCCATTACTTAACCAGAAACCTGCATCTTGAGACAAAACTCCCATAGAAAAACTTCATCTTGAATTCTGTAAAGACATCCTTAAGGTCCATAGAAATAACCCAAACCATGCATGCAGAGCAGAGCTGGATAAATTCCAGTGGAGGCTGGTGACTTCCAGAATTGAGGAGGCCATTTTTTTCCGCTTGCTCACTTCACTCGCGATGGAATGTTCCCTGTTCTCTTATCTGTCTTTGTGCTGGCGAAAGGCATACTATTTGGAGTGTAAGCTACAGTCAGAAAGTTCTGGCTGATGAAATTCATTGTGCATCATCTATCAACTCATTGATAGGCACGCGGCCAAATAGCTTCAGCCTGGTATTCGAACCAATGTGCTCACTGCACTGGTCATGCCTTTTCGTAGCCCTGTCTAAATTCTTAGCATCACTGAATCCTTGCACAGACCAAACGTCAAAAGGTGCTTGTTTCTTCCCCATCAGAAGGCATGGCCAACAGTACAAACAGTTGGTCTTAGCGCTCCCCGCCATCCAGGAATACCTGTCATACCAGCCCGCTTTCATCTTATAATATTCATTCTGTTTCTGCTTACCGCCGGCTCGAGTCACACGACTCATCTTGACTTCTGGAGTTGGTCGGCCAGCAGATTTTATCTTCACTTCTGAAGCATGGTCTAAAGTATGGAATGGCTGGGACAACAAATAGTCGACTAGATTTTCTTTCCCATCCCATGGCCTGTATCTAGGTTGAACTCCATCCTCCTCTTCCACTGGATTCGGACCCATGCCACCACCACAAGCACCTGTTCCATGTACATTTTCCTCTCTCACATCCATTTTGCCTGGCTAATCTAGGCTTACTCGAACACACACAGCTAACTGGATGGAAAACAATGAGCTAAACTTCAACTGTAAAAATGTCCAAACTACAGATATTCAGAGATAAATGTCAACGAGCGATTAGCAGCAGCAGCTTTTGCTTTCGAAATCTGTCTCAGAGATGTTGTCAACTCAAGGAGAAATGCCTAGAGTGAAGGGTTTAATGTTAACGTTATCCACTAGAGGGCAGCACTCTATTCGTATTTAGAGTGAATTTCCTCACAGAGCAACAATTCAGTAATTTGATATGGAAGATTATTAAATTGACTTGTAATAAAACGAAATGGACTACATTAAAAATAAAACTGTTCAATAAATCCCAAATGGTGTCTAACATGACCTATTGAATGTCATTCTCACTCCCTAGTATCTGGAATCTGCATATTGTCGTGAGCCACGGACCCCTTGCCGAGCTCAGACCTCACGTTCCCACGAGCAGTACCTCACAATGAGGTGTCTCGGGGACGAACTCAAGTACTCCGAACGTCCTGGAGCCCTGGCAAGTTCTACTGAACTTCCAGCCCAGTCTCGAAGTGAAGGGTGTGATGCAAATCTGGTAATCGATGTCCTGTATTCAATGTATTCCTCTAAAGACTCTTTATCACATATGATTATAGTAAGATATACTTTATTATAATCAATCAAAAGAATAGAGTTATACAGATTACAGTGTACATATCATCTTTTGCAGTTTGCTAATCACATGCAAGTTACATATACCCCTCTTAGCTCTTTCTAAATTACCTTTCCACCACGATGTTTAAAAATCAAGGTACACCCTTCCTATATCCATCCTCTTTGGCCTTAGCCTTATCCTATAGCTCCCCCTTCTTGACGTTTAAAAAGAAACTATTCCTATAATATTATATTTATCTAAATATGATAATTTCTCTACATTTTTCTACTTTATATAGTACCCTAATAAGAAATAAAAGATATATAAAAGTAAACTTATAATATGTTACTTTTCCTACTTCTACAAATAATATAGATTATAATTACCACTCCAGCTTGGTTATAATTGTTCTGCGTGGATCTTTCTTCACCAGCTCGTAGATATCTTCTGAAGCCAAATTCTGGGATCCTGCTCTAAGGTCTAAAAACGTATCCCTTATATATCTTTTTTGCATACAAAAGTGTACCTTTTTTGATAAGAAATGCCCCCATTATGTCAAGCGGGAAGACATTTATCTTTTATATAACCTGTTTTTTAATGATCATATTAATTATTTCTGTTTTTCCAATTGTCATTTTCTCATACCTCAAAAGAACTGTCCCCAATATTTTATTTCATGGGCCCCTCTGGTTTGGGAATTTCCACCATCTTAATATATGAATGGAAAAACACTAGCCCTTATGTTGTTTTTAATGAACCTATTCATCACTGGTGTCTGTGTCAGTTTCATAATCTCTCCTTGACTTCCTCCAAACTTTGATCTCATGCAAGCCAGACGTTAAAGCCTGCCACCATCCCAACACCCTCTTCAGGTGCCCCTTTTTGTGGCGCCTTAAGGGGTCTACAAAGGTCATCCAGCTAATAGCTGAGTGTAATTCATCATTCAACTCCTCTATAGTCAGTCCTTTAAATCTATTCGATAAATTATTTGTGTTATCCTCAGGGAGGCCCGTGAAGCCTCTTAATTTTCTTTCGGTATTGACGTCCATGCCATTTTCCTTATCTCTTTTACATTTTTCAGTCTCCTCCTGCTCTTTGATTTCCCAATTATTTTCATTGTCTTTCTCATCCTGTTTTTTTAACCAGGCCTCGTGCTCCTCCCCTGTAGGAGCCAGCCCACACGTGTCAACCAAGTATGTTATCACATCTATCGTCTCCTTGAATGCAAAACTCCCTGGGTCCCCAATTTTCCGTTCTGCGTGTTCAGCCCCTTCCATGGTCATGCTAGAACACATTCTACGCATGGCCTCAGTCAGGCCTTTAGCCTTGCTCTCTAAAACCCTGAATCTAAGTCCTCTGACTTCAGACTCCTCAGTATCCATATACGGTTGTACATTTATCTTGTACCATATACTTTTCCTCTTACGGGAGCTTTTACTCCTACCCCATTGGCGTGTGCGAGGGGTTAACAATGCATTCCTGCTTAACCCATCTTCTGTCAATCTCTCATCAGGAGGGCCTAGGGCCGGGTCCTCGACACCCCCTTCAACCCCTCGCACTAAGCCAATCCTAGCCTGTAAGTGCTTCTCAATTAACTCACATAGCTTTATCATCCAGGGATCAAATGGTAAGGAGTACCAAGTACTGACTGGGCTCCCATCTGTCAGTCTTTGTGTAACAATATCTAACATGGGTCCCCCCTTTGTTTTAATTATCGACACTCTTTTTCTCGGAGGCAACATAAAGTCTGCTTTTTCTCACTATGCTCCGGATAAGTGGAATAGGCTCCAGGACACTCTAAAATTGGATCGTTTTGTTTCTCTAGACTCTTTTAGAGTGCTCCTCGTGGGTACCATGATTGAGAACTGCTCGTGTTTTACCTGATTTTTAGTGTCTTATCACTTATTATCTGTTTGTTTATAACTTATTTTTTGTCTGCTCTTATCTTGTCTGTTGCAACCTGTATCTTTTATATACGTTTTTTGTAAACAGGGCACCCTTGAAAATGAGAGCTTGCTCTCAAGGGACTTCCCTGTATAAATAAAGGTCAAATAAAATAAAAAAAATAAAAAAAACCGCACAATATTTGTCCAGGTACTCTAGTTTTTTCTCCTAACACCCCCATGTCCACAAAGTCATACAGCCACTCAATAGTGGCTTCATATCCAAAGTCCTGTCCATTCCTGAGCGTTGTCTTCAGGTTGAAGCAGACACATTCCAGGCATCCCCGCATGCCTCCTCGCAGCGTGAAATGGGCAATGTCTCTCACATCCTCAAAGCAGATGATGCACCGACTCCTTGGGATCTTTCCTCCTTCAGGTTCAGGGATACAGCGTGTAATCTGGAAACTGTTCCTTCCATCGAGGAAGGCTTGTTGTTCCAGGAAAGCCTTTCTGTACACATCACCACCTCCTGTCCTTGGTTGGTACTTCTCCTTCAGAGGTATACCCCAAACTGTCTTTAAAAATAAAATAATATACAGATAATACAAACCCCTTCCCCACATAGTTCTCCCCGTTCGAGTGTTTTTACAGCTGTCGAGAGGGTAATTTTTTTCTCTTGATTATATTTTTAGTTTGTTGTTTCCCTTCAAGGTCTTCGTAGATATACGGAAATATATTCCTGCGTATTGTCACAATATCTTGTTTTTCCTCATTATAAGGATAGAATTTAACCATGCTGATACATGTTATGGGTGTGAATAATCCCTCTGACAATGGGTAATTTGGAATGTCTGTATATACAGTCATTGTATTTTCAAAAATTTCAAATTTTCCTCTGTGATTGTCTAGGTTGATAATATTGATGCATTCATTCTTGTTCAAGATAAAGCATGGGGTGCAGAGACTACCGTATAGGCCCCTGGCCCCCCTCCTAAACCTCACGGTTTTCTCACAGTTCAGACAGGAATCTAGTGGGGGGTATTTGAGGTTGCAGGTGTTAAATAACCTTTTCTTATCTCCAAAAGCAAACAAAGTATTCACTATATGATTACGATACCCTCCTAATTCTATGGGATTTCTGGGTGTATCTGTTTCATTTGCGAACCCCTCTTTTAGGGCTGTCACTGGAAATTGTGATTCACTGGCTTCCACTTGTTCTTTTTCCATAATCCATTTCCCGGTTTTATTCTGTAAGAGATCAAATACAATTTTTCTTTATTTTATATTATTTTTCCATCCTACCTCTACTAGAATATATAAGTTTTTCCATGCGCTTTTGATTATCTATATTCCCTAGGAACTTTTTATATATTTACACGGTTTCGATTAGGCCCGGTGAACAATTTAGGGGTTTATTATTATTATTACTTTTTTTATGGATACACACTACGAGATTTCTCTTTTCCTTGTGAGAATGGTTATTTATTAACCAGCAGGATTTTCCCAATCAATCTTAAACGTCCAACGGATCAAGTTACATCTCTGTTGGATGCGTAGATTTATGTATACGGTTTGCTGGTTTGGTGAAGGAGGCCATGCAACTATTCTTACAAGGGACATCTCTCTTTGGAGTTCATTTTTGAATTTGTAACTTCAGTGTGAGGATTCCTGTGAATCCCCTTCTTTGTTTGGAGGCCCTAGGCCTCAGGTGTCAGTTTTGATTTCTAAGTACACAAGATATATAAATCATTCTCTGGGCTCCTGCCCCTACATTTTGGATTCACAAGTATTTGCATTTCCATGGACATACAACTGAGGACTGTTATTATTTGTGACCCATTGAACACAAGCATGATCAGGTATGTCATTTATATTATTTCTTAATACTTGCCTATTAAAAAAAATTAGAATTTAGATATCCCATAGCCAATGCATGTTGTATTAATACTAGCCACTTTGTAAATTTGTAATTCCATATTTGTATTCATAAGGTGCCTGTTATTGACAAAAAATCAAATCTCATATTCAGCATTCAAATTACATTTGTTATCTTTGTCTGAAATCTTGTCCTGAAATCCGCATTCCAAATAAAACCATATTTTGATTTTAGAATTCAATTAACAATTCTAACTCCTAATGAGTTTAATTACTGTTACTATGTTACCAAGATTCAAATCAAGAGCTCGGAGGAGGGAACTCACCATGGATAGAGCTAACGGTATTGCTTCACCGTTATCCCGCACTCCCAGATTTCCTTCCCCTGATACATTCCCGGTTAGGCTCATGGTTTCATAGGAACTGTTCCAAGTTGCCATTATTCCAATATGCTTGCCTCAGTTGTTTTTCTGCTGTGACCTGTGTCTCTGACTGTTCCAGGCTTTATACCTTATCTGTTTGTGTTTTGGGTAGCCATTTTGGTTTTTGAGGTCAGTATCCTTCACCCCTCTATCTTTTCCTTACGTCTATCTTAGGCCTCCCTTAACAGTTAGTGATTTCTTGCCGGGGTCGTCGGGTCAAGATTTCAGCAAAAGTACGCTGATGCTCATGCTCTTGTTTTTGAGACTCGAGCTTGTGATATGCATACTGTTGTCCATGACGCCTGCACCTTAAGCATACAAAAATGACATATATTATTCCTATGATTAATATTCCAACTCCTATAACCCATACCCAGGGCCCAAACAGGGATTTAATAGTGTCCCATCCCCAGGACATGATATTAGAGGTGGTTTCTTTAAACATATTTACTCCATTATTCACTCCTTGTTTAACTCCTGTCCAGATTGCTCTGATCACATTAGAGACCCCTCCTCTCCCTATAAAAATACGTTTACTTGTATTGCTATAAAGAGTTAAGTTTCTCATCCACTTATATCCTTCGTATACATGTCCTGCATTAATCATCTCCTTCCAAGCTTTCCATACCAGACGCAAGTCGTCTCGAAGGTCACAAGCTGGCTGTTGCCATATTAACTCTTTTCCTCTCTTACAGGTGTTATCTGGGGTTATGACCCCCATATTTTTAAGTAGGGCCCCAGAAGTCTGATTTACTATATACAACCTTTTCCCAAATTTGTCATTAAAATATATTAGTTGAGGCTTAGCTTAGCTTAGTTGATGTTCTTGCTTCCCTGTGTAATTAGTTCTGAGCGGTGGCACAAAGTGGTCAGGGACATAATTTTTAAAATAGTCCTGGTTTTGTGCATTATTCCCTATATCTCCAGCATAGGCCTCCCACCAACCACTCATTAACGTATAATGAATCCATTCTTCCTTGTAATCTGTTTTAGGATCTTTTCCTTTCATAACTTTGTCCCGGTACCAACTTATCCAATTCCTAAGTTGTTCTTCTACGGGCCTATATCTGAAGGTTACGTATTCATCATCTTCCCAGGTGCATGCCATTGTCATTACACCCTTTTTAATGTCGTTTTTAGAGATTGATTTTTCCCTTATATCTTTTTCGTCTTCTATATATACTGATATTGCATACTGTCTCATTTCTTCTATCATCTCCTTTTCTTTCTGAAGTATCTTCTCTACTATTTCTCGAGAAGGTATTACTGTCTTAATCAATAACGATGGCATTGCTTGGATTGTATCAGCTGCCCAAATGCCCTTTCGAAATTTATCTTGACTCCAATAGGCTAATGTACACAGTAAAGTTCTATTCTGATATACATATGTATTTGTCCACCCTAGTTCCTTTTGCATCTTTATTGATTTATCTATTTTGGGATATTGTTGCGGGTCCCCTATATATAGACTAGTGAGTAGTGGTGTTGTGGGTCCCCATATTATTCCTCGTTGTTCTAATTGTGACCATCGAAGTCCAGTGTAACTCGGTAACCCTTTCCTTATAAGCAAGGGGTATCTAAGCTCACATCTCTTGCCTTTTTGTCGGGACCTCCCGCTTTACTTTATGCCCCAATGAGCTTGGATAATATCGAGTTTGCCTGCCTCTTGAACATTTCTGTTTCCCGTCTGTGTTGATACAGCTGACATTGCATTCTATCATACTGGATTTCCGACCTCCTCGAGTCAAATAGTGACAGCATGTTTCATTTTTCATTTCCTGACCGCAATTTTCAGTACTATTTTCACTTCCTGGTGATGTCATGTTGTATTCACACCAGATCACATTTATTTCCTTAGTAACGCATGTGTATTGGTAAGGGACTCTATATTTCATTATATAATTTCCTAATCCTATTCCTACTACAAAAATTATTAACCCTAGTATTGCTAACCCTTTCTTTTCCCGATTTTGTCCCTTCTTCAAAGACTCACTGCGCAGGATTTGTTGATTTTTCTTTTGATTTCGGATTTTCATGTACTCTGTCAGCATTTCCTGATCGGAAACACCCGCTGAAGCACGACATTCTCGGCCTCCTTGTGCATCGTTGCTGAGAAGCATCTCTAGGTCCTCCATTGTTCGGGTTATTTCTCAGTGGTATTGTAGTAGCAAAATCGTGGACGTCCTTGTACTCTGGCTCGGGGTCTGGAACTACAGGTTCAGCTGCTTTTCCGTCAGCGTCTGTAGACAGGGGTTCCACTGAGTGCCTAGCTGAAACAGAGTATACACCTTCGCCAACCCCAACTCTGGTGGTGACTGTTATGGTTAGTGTGTAAAGAGGCCTCGTCTTTATCATCAGAATGGTTGCGGCGAGGGTTTATCCGCCCTGTGGCTCCCCTCCGAGATTCCTCAACCACAATTGTTTCTCTTACTTGCCCTTTATCATCAATTAAGCCTTCTGCGCACACAATTAATTGTCTTCTCACCCCTTTTAATATCCCTTCTACAGGGAAAGCGTGTAACCTGAAGTATGCCACTTGCCCTACTTTTTGTGCTCTAGCTTTGAACTTTCTCATTAATAAATCTGTATCACTGCTGTACCATGCTCTGGTTTTAAGATCCCCAAAAGGTATGTCTAGTATTTCAGCATCTTCTGGTGGGTACAGACAATTTTTAACTTCCTCTTTATAATCTGTTAATCTCCATACTACTCTTCCTTCTCTATTTATGGCTTTTCGCCTAAACCTCATAGGTCTGGTATCTGTCTCTCCCCTTCGGTTAACCATCAGCAGCCAGGTGGGCCCATAATTGTATGTCTGTTCAATAACATTTCTTAGTTGGTCGTCTCTTTGTCTACCCATAATGGGCTGGGCATATGTTGACTTTTCCTGACCTTTGGAGGTCTCGTTTTTATCATAGGGGATTAATGCATAAGTGAGGCCCGCTGCTACAGCTGATCCCTCTAAAGTGAGTTCCCTGCACTCATTACATGTCACAAGTTCCCCTTCTGCTGTTTCAAGGCAGCTAAATTTTTTCCTAGGCTGCCCCCCCTTCTCAGGCCCCTCTATTTCTCTGGCCATGAGAAAAGTGGTATTTGTCGCAATGCTAATCCTGCACTGTCCACAGACCACTACTCTGTGCATCATCACTACTGGAGAATGCCCTGTCTGGGTTGTCATTCCCCCTAGGGCGTCCCCTGGTAACCCCTCTATTTTTGGGGGTACTCTTGCCCCACCAGGTCCCTGATATCCTGGCCTTAATTCATTACATGAACACATGATGCAACAGCCTGGTCCTTTGATTTCTTCCAGCACTGGACAAGGTTTTATTAATTTCTGGCCCCCATGTTGTGCCAGGTCATGACCTTTTCTAGCTGTTAAAACTCTAAATGTTCCCTCTGTCTGTCTGACCACCTTGACCCAGACTTTAGGGAACAAGCTTTTAGGCAGTAAATATTTCTGTGATCCTATCTCCATTATATTTTCTTACACTGTGCTACTGAGGTTATTCCTCCCTTTTTCAATTCTACCGTGTTTTTATCTAACACTTTCTCTACCCTATCTATAGGTCCAAACCTCACCTTTACAGGGACACCTGGTTGTGGGCCTTGATTTCTAGTTCTGACTTGATCTCCTACCTGTAAGGGGCACAGAGGAGCGGTATTTACTACTGGTCTCCCTGTTTCTCTGGTTTCATATTCCCTTTGGAACATTTTATAAAAGGCCGTGCCCCCCCCCGTAGTGTCATAGTCATTTATCTGCTCATGTAATTTTATGAGGTTCTGATCCCAATCCTTGCTATTACAAGTTTTAGCTATTAATCTCTTCACTGTTTGTATCTTCCTCTCTACTATCCCATTTGCTTGGGGATGATAGGGTGGGGAAAATATTCTTTCTATATTGTTTTTGATACACCATTTATTGATAAGGGTATTCTTGAAATGTGCTCCATTGTCTGATCTAATTTCTTTAGGTTTTCCTATTGCCATTACTGTGCTTTCTAGCTTGGCTAGAATCTGTCTCCCCGTACCTTGCCGCAGAGGATGGACCAGGGTGTACCCAGTGCACGAATCAACTATTATCAGCAAGTATCGGTGCCCCCCTGTGGATCGTACTACAGGACCGGCCACGTCCATGCAAATACTTCCCCAGGGTACTCCCGACCTTATAGTTAATCCAGCACTCCACAGGCTGTGTGGTGTATTAATCATCTGGCATTGTGAGCAGTTCTTAACTACTCCCTTCACTACCTCTTTCAGCTTGGGTATATGTAACCTATTCTGTTCCAACTGGTTCTTAATTACATTATAAGAGAAATGTCCATTCTCTTCATGTATTTTCCGAACCATCGCCTCTCCCTCTGTCGGAGGCACGACTTGTTTAATCCCTACTATGGGCCATTCTTTTTTAGGTAATATAAGCAGGTTAACTTGAGCACCCTCTCCCTTTCTTGCAAGCTCATCAACTTCTCTGTTACCCTGCTCCTCCCACATCTGTCCTGATGTATGTGCTTTGACATGTATGACCTCTATGTCTAAATCTTTTCTTAGTTCAAAAAATTCTTTCCACAGTGATTCGTGTTTGACATCTTTTCGTCTCATATTAGTCCATCCACAAATTGCCCATATATCTAGATCGACCTCGATCGTGGTCTGTACATATTTACTGTCTGTACACAATCGCAATTTCTTATGCCCCATCTGTACAGCTGCCTTTACTCCAGCAACGGCTGCTGCTACTTCAGCTTTTTGTGCAGTTCCTATCACAGAAAAAGCTTTCCTACTGAGTTCCTCTGTATCTCTTTTAATTATATATGCTGCTCGTGCCTGATCACCCATTTGTTTAGTCTTACTTCCATCTGAAAATATAGTAATCCGTTTTCCCTCTAATTGAGGATATCGAGGAATCATTTCTTGATCCTCTATATACAGTTTGGGTAATTCTTCTGTCTCATATTCCCAATCTGCGTTTAACAACATTGCAGACCAGGCATCCCATCTGGAGTTATAAGCTCGGGCAGTTTCAATGTCCTTTTTCATAATTCCTTTTATTGCGGGTAACGAGGTAACTATTACCGTCTTAGCTCCTTGAGCTATATTCATTATTTCGAGCTGATATTTTCTCATAAGAGTTAGTATCTTTTCTTCCGCAGTATATTTCATTTCTGTCGGTGAGAAGGCAGTAGTGTAATACGAAATGATCTCGCCTCCATCATTTGCTAGTATTACAGACCCTATTTTTACCCCTGCTCTCAGCTCTACTCTGAGTTTTAATGTGGGATCTCTAGCCACGGTGATTTTGGCTTGATTGATACCTTTGACCAGTCTCTCTAAATTTTCCTGATCCTGTGCCTTCCATTCAAATGGATCTCGCTGTAGCACTTTGTAAATGGGTTGAGCTCGTGCTTGATAATCAGGGACATGCCCTCTCACATAGTTACATAATCCTAGAATTTGTTGCAACTGTCGTTTACTTTTGGGTTGTGCAATTTGACTAATTTTATTTTTGAAACTTTCCGCTAGGGCTCGTCCCTCCTCTATTTCAAATCCCAAATAATTGACTTTATTTCGCCCTATTTGACTTTTCTTTAGGGATACTAGTAACCCATGTTCCTTCAATCGTTTGAGAATTTTCGCAATTGCTGCTAGATGCTCTTCTTCAGTGTCATGAGAGAAGAATATATCATCAATGTATATCATACAATCAATACCTTCAAGGATTCTTATCATTTCAGCCTGAAACACATTTGGGCTATTACAAAAACCCTGTGGGAGCCGTGTCCACACATATGCCGTGTTCTTAAACGTAAATGCTGTTTTGGCTTGACTGGCTTCATCAATTGGTACACTCCAGGACCCATTAGCTAAATCTAGACATGTTTTGTATTTTAGTGCCTGTATTGTTTTCAAACTGGCTGACGGGTGAATCATTTGTCTCCTATCTGGTGCGGTGACGCGGTTCAGTGCCTTATAATTAATCACTATTCGAAAAGTGCCATCTGGTTTGCACACGGCTTGTAACGGGCTATTTGTTATAGTTGAAGTTACTCGCTTCAGTACCCCCTGTTGTTCTAATTCAGCAATATTTACCACTAGCTCCTGGATAGCTGATGCTTTTACAAGGTATTGTCTTTGGTATTTATGTATTCCTCCTTCTATTGTGTATGGTTTCATGTCGATCAAACCACATTGATTTTTACCTATTGCATATTTGCCTTGCATTAACACTTCTTTCAGTTTTTTAGGGTCGCAGTTAGTTAACTCAATCTGTTTGTTAATTTCATCAACTATGCATATCGGTTTATACCAATTTAACCATTTTAATAACCCTAGTTGTTTAGCTGTTGGAAATCCTATTATGTTTATGTCTCCTGCTATTGCAGGTTAATGAACTTCTTTCATTAATTGTTTAGTTCCACCTATTCCCATTACTATTATTTTATTTCCTGTTGACTCCAGGTCTAAGCCTCCAGTTATCATATCTAGTTGGGCTCCGGTATCGATTAAGTACTCAATTCCATCAATCTGTACATAGGGTAGTTTATTTTTCTCAATTATTGTGTAATGTTTAATCTCTTTCTCAGGGAGGCTCATGCCCTTGTCAATTTCCTATTGGGGGGCTGTCTGCCGGCGTTTTTCTGAAGCTGCTTGTCTCTGGGCCCAAATTTCCGCTCTCTTCTCCACTGTAAGAGCAGCCCACTCCTCGTCAGAGTATTTTTTATATTGTGTTCTTTTTGACCCTAGGTCTGCTCCAGCCTGAGCGAGATTTTCAGCTATTGGGTTTGAAGGAATTCTGAATGCAGAGGAGTTTGCTGTCCCTCCCTTTTCTGCCTTGTCTTGTTTTCCTTTTTCTTTTTCCCTCTTATCAGCTGCCCTTTGAGCGTAGTATTTCGACACTCGATCTGAGCATTTTACGGCTTCTCTCATTTCTGTCATAGTGCTTCTTTCGGGGAGGGCCAGGAATCTTTCATGTCCAGGCCTGTTTCGTGTAACCTCGATTAGGGCCTCCTGCAACTGAGAGGCTGGCACAGTAGCAGCCAGGTCATTAAAAACATACAGAAGACTGCTGCCTTCTTTTAGGCTTACTTTTGCATCTCTTAATGCTGAGATTAGCCCCTGATTTAAATGATATCCAGCTTCTGCCAATATCTCTTCCTCTTCTGCATCAGCATCATATACTCCTGCTCCAGTCCTGGCCCACCACATTTTTCGAGCCATTACTGAGGCCCCTGCTTTGGTTAGTTTTCGTCGTGTTCTCCGGACATAAGCGTCCATATCCTCCCCTGGACGGGGATCAGGAATGGTTGCTTTTAAAGCTTTAATTTCATTAAGTACATTGGTGCAGTTGTCTATCTGACTCAACAACTCACCAGTTTGAAAAGGGGTAAACCTGCTCATCTGAATTCCCCGAGGTGTAGAGTGTCGGTATTCTTTTTCCTTTTCATTTGGGCCTAAAAATTCCCTACTAGGTATTTCAACTGTATCTAGGAATCCTACCCTCGTTCTTTCTCTTGTTCTTGATCTGGTTTCAGGTCCTTTCCATATTCTCTCGCTAGGAGGTTCAGGGGGAATTAGATCATCGTCATACTCCCTTGCTTGAATATCATAAGATAGGCGTTGCCTGCTATATCTTCCATCTGAATCTCTTTCTTCTATGATTGGGTTATTCATGGCGTCTCTAACTACTCCTCTCAGGTGGCTGTATCCTCCTTCGACTGCAGTTCTTATTACCCTGTCAGTGTAGCCAGCCAGTTGCATGTCTTCCTGCTCCGGTAAACACATAAGCTGTAGGGCCTGTGTCTGAGGGACTACTATTTCCCCTTTCACCCTGGAAAGTGGGCCTACGCTCCTGATAGGGTGGTCTTCGGGATAGCCACATCTTCGCTGGGTTCGGAGAGGGTACATAAAGCTTCCCCCTTCTGCCATTATTGGTCCTGGTTCAGGCTCAGCCGCATAGGGTCTACTAGCTTCACCTAAATCATATGATTTTCTGGGTCTAATTCGGCCTTTCATCCGCTGAACAGGGATTGTTTGCCACACGTTAATCAGTTCTGGCTCGGAGTCCTCCTCTTCATCTGTATATGGGTATGGAGGGGGTCTGTTTGTCTGTATTGGACCTCTAGGTCCGTCTGCTCCCCTTCTCTGTGGTTTGGGTGATCCCCCAGCAGGCCCTCGTGTCCCACCAGAGTCTCTTCCTCTTCTCCCCTCACCTGAGGGCTCAGACAGTCTTCTTACACTGATCAGTGCAAGTGGTGTTGTTGGAGGTGTAGGCCTTACCTGCTCATCGCCTCTTCTAGGGGTTGGGCCTAGGGGGTTTGGTCTTTGTATTGATTCAGGGCCTCTTGTGTTCGGATTTAAGGGTGTGAAGGGTAGTAGGGATTCTAATTGCCTATTCACTGTGTCAGGTAAAGGTTGTGGATATGTTAATCCGTCGTTTGGATCAGCAGGGGGAGGATTAGATGGAGGGGGTGGTGGGAGTGGTGGTAGTACGGGTATTACCCTAGGTTTAGGTAGTATTGGAGGTTTAGGGTGAGGTCGCCCTTTAGGCCCTAATGCCGCTGGTTGCAGCCCTGGATATGGAGTCCCTGGCCTTACCAAGGCCCCAGGCTGCAATCTGCTGGGGCCTAGCTGAGGATCCTCCTCCCACTCATCTCCAACGGGGTCAAATTCTTGTGCTCCTACTACGGTGCTGGTAGGATTTATGTGGCTCCTCCTTTCTTGTATGAGTGAATGCCAAGGAATCCCCTCCCAACCAGGGGGGTGTTCGGACCGATCAGGAAGAGGCGGCGAAGGGGCTATTCCATCCCAGTCTTCAAGGTTTTCTATGAGCCCTGTCACAGAAATCAAGGAGTCCCTCCTCCGGCCTCCAGCCCTTCTAGAATCGCCTGGCCCTCCTAGGCCTGGATAGGCCATATCCCAGATTTCATTTAACAATTTTCTTTCTATTTTATCTGTTGGTTCAGTGCCTTTTTCAAAGTACTCAGCTTGCATTGCATATTGAGAAGGCATACGATATGGTTTACAGCCTCGATACAACCTCCCCATTTCATCCTCAGCGCGATTCCATATTATCAGGAACACCGGGGAACCGATGGAATTGACATTGATAGCCTGAGCCACCCCCATTAATGCCTCTAAGCTGTCTTTAATACTGCCACCGAAATTCCCACTTCCTGCTAAGGTTGTGGCTACTATTCCCCCATCTCCAATTGTCTCTGAGGCTCGTATTAATCTCATATAGTAACTGTACAACAGAGCCTTCGATCTAGTAGGGTGTTGCCCATAAGGGGGCACATGACTCAAAATTGCAGTTATATTTGGACCTAATTGAGCGGGATGTACATCTGCTGCTTGGGAGATTATCACCTTACGCGCCGTATCCTGTTGAGCCAACAGTAATCTCCGTTCATACCATCCTCCCCTTTGATCATGCCCATCTAATATTCTACTAATTGCCCATGACACACCTGCTCCAGCACTCTGGCCAAGGTTGCATGGATCTGCTAAGTGCAGCGGCCAAGGAAAAGGCCTCTGCACTTCATGGAACAGTGATTCCACCGCTCCGAAATATACTTCTATATGTGGGTCTGGCATATACAGCCATATACAGCCATTTTCCCACCTATTTATGAATTGATATTTATACTATTACTTTATTAGAATCTACTGTCCTATACAGTTTTCTAATATTGTAACTTATTCTAAATTACTTCGATTCCTTTTGAGTTCGAGTATTTACGGTTTCACTACTTAGGTGTCCAGCACCTTTCTCTTCAGTGCCAGTAATCAACTCGAGACCCTCGAGTAGGAATCCACTCGGACAATGCCTCAATAGGCCGTGAGCAATTCTCTGCTGCTCGTGCCCCACGTTGGGCGCCAAAATTGTCGTGAGCCACGGACCCCTTGCCGAGCTCAGACCTCACGTTCCCACGAGCAGTACCCCACAATGAGGTGTCTCGGGGACGAACTCAAGTACTCCGAACGTCCTGGAGCCCTGGTAAGTTCTACTGAACTTCCAGCCCAGTCTCGAAGTGAAGGGTGTGATGCAAATCTGGTAATCGATGTCCTGTATTCAATGTATTCCTCTAAAGACTCTTTATCACATATGATTATAGTAAGATATACTTTATTATAATCAATCAAAAGAATAGAGTTATACAGATTACAGTGCACATATCATCTTTTGCAGTTTGCTAATCACATGCAAGTTACATATACCCCTCTTAGCTCTTTCTAAATTACCTTTCCACCACGATGTTTAAAAATCAAGGTACACCCTTCCTATATCCATCCTCTTTGGCCTTAGCCTTATCCTATAGCTCCCCCTTCTTGACGTTTAAAAAGAAACTATTCCTATAATATTATATTTATCTAAATATGATAATTTCTCTACATTTTTCTACTTTATATAGTACCCTAATAAGAAATAAAAGATATATAAAAGTAAACTTATAATATGTTACTTTTCCTACTTCTACAAATAATATAGATTATAATTACCACTCCAGCTTGGTTATAATTGTTCTGCGTGGATCTTTCTTCACCAGCTCGTAGATATCTTCTGAAGCCAAATTCTGGGATCCTGCTCTAAGGTCTAAAAACGTATCCCTTATATATCTTTTTTGCATACAAAAGTGTACCTTTTTTGATAAGAAATGCCCCCATTATGTCAAGCGGGAAGACATTTATCTTTTATATAACCTGTTTTTTAATGATCATATTAATTATTTCTGTTTTTCCAATTGTCATTTTCTCATACCTCAAAAGAACTGTCCCCAATATTTTATTTCATGGGCCCCTCTGGTTTGGGAATTTCCACCATCTTAATATATGAGTGGAAAAACACTAGCCCTTATGTTGTTTTTAATGAACCTATTCATCACTGGTGTCTGTGTCAATTTCATAATCTCTCCTTGACTTCCTCCAAACTTTGATCTCATGCAAGCCAGACGTTAAAGCCTGCTACCATCCCAACACCCTCTTCAGGTGCCCCTTTTTGTGGCGCCTTAAGGGGTCTACAAAGGTCATCCAGCTAATAGCTGAGTGTAATTCATCATTCAACTCCTCTATAGTCAGTCCTTTAAATCTATTCGATAAATTATTTGTGTTATCCTCAGGGAGGCCCGTGAAGCCTCTTAATTTTCTTTCGGTATTGACGTCCATGCCATTTTCCTTATCTCTTTTACATTTTTCAATCTCCTCCTGCTCTTTGATTTCCCAATTATTTTCATTGTCTTTCTCATCCTGTTTTTTTAACCAGGCCTCGTGCTCCTCCCCTGTAGGAGCCAGCCCACACGTGTCAAGCAAGTATGTTATCACATCTATCGTCTCCTTGAATGCAAAACTCCCTGGGTCCCCAATTTTCCGTTCTGCGTGTTCAGCCCCTTCCATGGTCATGCTAGAACACATTCTACGCATGGCCTCAGTCAGGCCTTTAGCCTTGCTCTCTAAAACCCTGAATCTAAGTCCTCTAACTTCAGACTCCTCAGTATCCATATACGGTTTGTCGAGGACCCGGCCCTAGGCCCCCCTGATGAGAGATTGACGGGGGATGGGTTAGAAAGGAATGCATTGTTAACCCCTCGCACACGCCATCGAGGTGGTAGTAAGAACGCCCGTAAGAAGAAAAATATGTGGTTCAGAGAATGAGCAGCCATGCTTGTCAGTAGAGGAGTCTGAAGTCGGGGGACTTAGATTTAGGGTTTTAAGGAGCAAGGTTAAAGTTCTGACTGAGAATACCCCAACCCTACAGGGGAGGGGCACAATGCCTGGCTAAAGAAAAACAAAAATAAGGAAAACGGAAGGGATGTCAATACCGAAAGAAAATTAATGATTAATGGCGGATGATTTACACTCAGCTATTGGCTGGATGTCCTTTGTAAATCCCTTAAGGCGCTGCGGAGAGGGGCACCTGAAGAGGGTGTTGAGATGGTGGCAGGCTTTAACGTCTGGCTTGCATGAAATCAAAGTTTGGAGGAAGTCAAGGAGAGATTATGAAACTGACACAGACACCAGTGATGAATAGGTTCATTAAAAACAACATAAGGGCTAGTGTTTTTCCACTCATATATTAAGTTGGGGGAAATTCCCAAACCAGAGGGGCCCATGAAATAAAATATTGGGGACAGTTCTTTTGAGGTATGAGAAAATGACAATTGGAAAAACAGAAATAATTAATATGGTCATTAAAAAACAGGTTATATAAGAGATAAATGTCTTCCCGCTTGACATAATGGGGGCATTTCTTATCAAAAAAGGTACACTTTTGTATGCAAAAAAGATATATAAGGGATAAGTTTTTAGACCTTAGGGCAGGATCCCAGAATTTGGCTTCAGAAGATATCTACGAGCTGTTGTAGAGAGAGCAACGCAAGACAGTCAAGCTGAGGGAGCGCGCCACTCCAGGATATGGATATGGAGAGAGGAGTGACGTACGCGGTGCGGACTCAGGTGAAGAAAGAGCCACGCAGAACAATTATAACAAAGCTGGAGTGGTAATTATAATCTATATTACTTGTAGAAGTAGGAAAAGTAACATATTATAAGTTTACTTTTATATATCTTTTATTTCTTATTAGGATACTATATAAAGTAGAAAAATGTAGAGAAATTATCATATTTAGATAAATATAATATTATGGGAATAGTTTCTTTTTAAACGTCAAGAAGGGGGAGCTATAGGATAAGGCTAAGTCCAAAGAGGATGGATATAGGAAGGGTGTACCTTGATTTTTAAACATCGTGGTGGAAAGGTAATTTAGAAGGAGCTAAGAGGGGTATATGTAACTTGCATGTGATTAGCAAACTGCAAAAGATGATATGTACACTGTAATCTGTATAACTCTATTCTTTTGATTGATTATAATAAAGTATATCTTACTATAATCATATGTGATAAAGAGTCTTTAGAGGAATACATTGAATACAGGACATCGATTACCAGATTTGCATCACACCCTTCACTTCGAGACTGGGCTGGAAGTTCAGTAGAACTTACCAGGGCTCCAGGACGTTCGGAGTACTTGAGTTCGTCCCCGAGACACCTCCTCGTGGGGTACTGCTCGTGGGAACGTGAGGTCTGAGCTCGGCAAGGGGTCCGTGGCTCACGACAATTTTGGCACCCAACGTGGGGCACGAGTAGTTGAGAACTGCTCACGGCCTATTGAGGCACTGCCCGAGTAGATTCCTGCTCGAGGGGCTCGAGTCGATTACTGGCACTGACGAGAAAGGTGATAGGCACCTAAGTAGTGAAACCGTAATACTCGAACTCGAAAGGAATCGAGAAAATATAGAATAAGCTACAATATTAGAAGACTGTATAGGACAGTAAATTCTAATAAAGTAGGGACTAAACAAGTCGTGTCTCCGACAGAGGGAGAGGCGTTGGTTCAAAAAATACATGAAGAGAATGGACATTTCTCTTTTAATGTAATTAAGAAACAGAATAGGTTACATATACCCAAGATTCGTGCACTGGGTACACCCTTATCCATCCTCTGCGGCTAGGTATGGGAAGACAGGTTCTAGCCAGGCTAGAAAGATTGGCAGGCTCTCCTCGATGGAAGGAACAGTTTCCTGGTTACACGATGCATCCCTGAACCTGAAAGGGGTGAAGTTCCGAAGATGTAAGAGCCATTGCCCATTCCACACTGCGAGGAGGCATGCGGGGATGCCTGGAATGCGTCTGCTTCAACATGAAGACAACGCTCAGGAATGGACAGGACTTTGGATACGAGGCTCCTGTAAAGGAGTGGCTTTTGGGACTATTGGTTGCATCATTGTTTTATTCTTTTATTTTTTGTTTTTATATTAGCACACTGCGGATGTGCAACTGTCTAAAATGAGGTGGCTAACGATGGAGTGAGGCACGAAACAGGCACATTACTATTGGATAAGCTTGCTATGTGTGTGGCTTAGAAGCCGCAAAAGAGGGAAATTATATAGAATATTTTCCATAGTTATTCCTAGTTATTCTATGATAATCTTATGAATCAGTATAATTATCTTATGTTATTCTATGTATCAGGATGAGCAAAGAAGACAAATTATTTTTCTCTTTGAACATGTTATCATTTATATGATAAAAGGAGGGATTATGGAAGAAAAGTATAATACAACCTAGGATTTATATATCCAGATATGTATTCTCATGCATATAGTCAGAGGACTTCTTAAAAGAATAAATTGTTCTTGTGACAGATAACCAGAAAAAATGTAAGGGAGGGGTGGGTGCTCTCCTCAGCTTACGTCATATAGGCATATGTGCAGGAGATAGGGCAGAATACTTTCCCATTGGTAGGTGCGCTCATGGGCTTGGTTGATGATAAAAAACAATGAGGAGGATGATAGATGGGAGCCCAGTTAGTACTTGGTACTCCCTACCGTTTGATACTTGGATATTAACGCTATGTGAGTTAATTGAGAGGCACTTACGGGCTAAGATTGGCTTAGTGCGAGGGGTTGAAGGGGGTGTCGAGGACCCGGCCCTAGGCCCCCCTGATGAGAGATTGACGGGGGATGGGTTAAGAAGGAATGCATTGTTAACCCCTCGCACACGCCATCGAGGTGGTAGTAAGAACGCCCGTAAGAAGAAAAATATGTGGTTCAGAGAATGAGCAGCCATGCTTGTCAGTAGAGGAGTCTGAAGTCGGGGGACTTAGATTTAGGGTTTTAAGGAGCAAGGTTAAAGTTCTGACTGAGAATACCCCAACCCTACAGGGGAGGGGCACAATGCCTGGCTAAAGAAAAACAAAAATAAGGAAAACGGAAGGGATGTCAATACCGAAAGAAAATTAATGATTAATGGCGGATGATTTACACTCAGCTATTGGCTGGATGTCCTTTGTAAATCCCTTAAGGCGCCGCGGAGAGGGGCACCTGAAGAGGGTGTTGAGATGGTGGCAGGCTTTAACGTCTGGCTTGCATGAAATCAAAGTTTGGAGGAAGTCAAGGAGAGATTATGAAACTGACACAGACACCAGTGATGAATAGGTTCATTAAAAACAACATAAGGGCTAGTGTTTTTCCACTCATATATTAAGTTGGGGGAAATTCCCAAACCAGAGGGGCCCATGAAATAAAATATTGGGGACAGTTCTTTTGAGGTATGAGAAAATGACAATTGGAAAAACAGAAATAATTAATATGGTCATTAAAAAACAGGTTATATAAGAGATAAATGTCTTCCCGCTTGACATAATGGGGGCATTTCTTATCAAAAAAGGTACACTTTTGTATGCAAAAAAGATATATAAGGGATAAGTTTTTAGACCTTAGGGCAGGATCCCAGAATTTGGCTTCAGAAGATATCTACGAGCTGTTGAAGAGAGAGCAACGCAAGACAGTCAAGCTGGAGTGGCGCGCTCCCTCTGCGCGCCACTCCAGGATATGGATATGGAGAGAGGAGTGACGTACGCGGTGCGGACTCAGGTGAAGAAAGAGCCACGCAGAACAATTATAACAAAGCTGGAGTGGTAATTATAATCTATATTACTTGTAGAAGTAGGAAAAGTAACATATTATAAGTTTACTTTTATATATCTTTTATTTCTTATTAGGATACTATATAAAGTAGAAAAATGTAGAGAAATTATCATATTTAGATAAATATAATATTATAGGAATAGTTTCTTTTTAAACGTCAAGAAGGGGGAGCTATAGGATAAGGCTAAGGCCAAAGAGGATGGATATAGGAAGGGTGTACCTTGATTTTTAAACATCGTGGTGGAAAGGTAATTTAGAAGGAGCTAAGAGGGGTATATGTAACTTGCATGTGATTAGCAAACTGCAAAAGATGATATGTACACTGTAATCTGTATAACTCTATTCTTTTGATTGATTATAATAAAGTATATCTTACTATAATCATATGTGATAAAGAGTCTTTAGAGGAATACATTGAATACAGGACATCGATTACCAGATTTGCATCACACCCTTCACTTCGAGACTGGGCTGGAAGTTCAGTAGAACTTACCAGGGCTCCAGGACGTTCGGAGTACTTGAGTTCGTCCCCGAGACACCTCCTCGTGGGGTACTGCTCGTGGGAACGTGAGGTCTGAGCTCGGCAAGGGGTCCGTGGCTCACGACAGGTTGTACATTTATCTTATACCATATACTTTTCCTCTTACGGGAGCTTTTACTCCTACCCCATTGGCGTGTGCGAGGGGTTAACAATGCATTCCTGCTTAACCCATCTTCTGTCAATCTCTCATCAGGAGGGCCTAGGGCCGGGTCCTCGACAATATCTCCAGCCCAAGATCTCAAATTGCGCCAGAATCTCGCCGACTTCCGAGGTTGTTTTAAGTATTTGGCCAAATGAGCTATAAACTTCAGGGATGATGTTCTCTAAATTTCCTGGAAAGCACAAGTTGATAGGACACTCGTAGCCACTATGGCGAGTGTTTGTTTGACTGAAGTGACTGGCGAATTCTCGAAATGGCTTCTGTGTTGAATAGGAAAGGAAAGGATAGTTGATTCCAAATGAACCAGTAGCATGTGATTGGACGAACAAAATGTCAATCTTTCAGCCCTGGACACAATGCATGGTGAGGCCAGGCCTCCGTTGCCCACCCATTTTCAGTGATCTGGCCAATCACATATTGGCATGAAAAAAAATGCATTACATTGACTTCTATGAGAAGCTAATTTCCTAGGGGAGGCCTGGCCTCCCTTAATACTACCTGATAGGGAAATCTGGCCTGTTGCTTTAAAATTGCAATATTGGGTTTTAGCCATGGGAAAATTTAGATTTATGAACAAAACTAAAATAATATGAATATAAAAAATAAAAAATATGTTTTTTGTTAAAATAAATAAATAAAGTAAATATATTTATTGTTTTTTTTAAATCTCTCTCTTCTCTCAAATTATTGGGGAGGCCAGGCCTCCTCCACCTCTATGGAGGAGCCTCCACTGGTAAATTCCCTCTGTCCCTCCCCATGATCAAAAGGGCTATTAACTTCCAGGCTCATCTAGCCCAGGCTGATCCTGAATCATACCAGCACAGAGCATTCATGAGTAACTGCCTCCGCCCCGAGACAGACCCCTTGAAACATATAAAAGAAACATACCATCTTCAAAACAACACCCTCCATACTCTTTCAAAAACACAACTAAAAATAATAGATAACAAAAACAAAAATGAATACAATGAAAATTGGCTGACTGAAATGAACAACTCCAACAAATTAGAATGTTATCAGTCATTGAATAGAAAATACACCTTAGCACAGTACCTTGTTAATATAAAAAACCCCAAACAGAGACGCACCTTAACAATGTACAGACTCAGTGACCATAGCCTGGAAATAGAGACGCCCTGAGCCTGCCCCTGGGAGCCCTCCCTGTGTCTCCAGCCCTGATCCTGCTCCTGGGAGCGCTCCCTGTGTCTCCAGCCCTGATCCTGCTCCTGGGAGCGCTCCCTGTGTCTCCAGCCCTGAGCCTGCTCCTGGGAGCGCTCCCTGTGTCTCCAGCCCTGAGCCTGCTCCTGGGAGCGCTCCCTGTGTCTCCAGCCCTGAGCCTGCTCCTGGGAGCGCTCCCTGTGTCTCCAGCCCTGATCCTGCTCCTGGGAGCGCTCCCTGTGTCTACAGCCCTGAGCCTGCTCCTGGGAGCGCTCCCTGTGTCTCCAGCCCTGAGCCTGCTCCTGGGAGCACTCCCTGTGTCTCTGTCTCCAGCCCTGAGCCTGCTCCTGGGAGCGCTCCCTGTGTCTCCAGGCCTGAGCCTGCTCCTGGGAGCGCTCCCTGTGTCTCCAGCCCTGCTCCTGCTCCTGGGAGCGCTCCCTGTGTCTCCAGCCCTGATCCTGCTCCTGGGAGCGCTCCCTGTGTCTCCAGCCCTGAGCCTGCTCCTGGGAGCGCTCCCTGTGTCTCCAGCCCTGAGCCTGCTCCTGGGAGCGCTCCCTGTGTCTCCAGCCCTGATCCTGCTCCTGGGAGCGCTCCCTGTGTCTCTGTCTCCAGCCCTGCTCCTGCTCCTGGGAGCGCTCCCTGTGTCTCCAGCCCTGAGCCTGCTCCTGGGAGCGCTCCCTGTGTCTCCAGCCCTGAGCCTGCTCCTGGGAGCGCTCCCTGTGTCTCCAGCCCTGATCCTGCTCCTGGGAGCGCTCCCTGTGTCTCTGTCTCCAGCCCTGCTCCTGGGAGCGCTCCCTGTGTCTCCAGCCCTGATCCTGCTCCTGGGAGCGCTCCCTGTGTCTCCAGCCCTGAGCCTGCTCCTGGGAGCGCTCCCTGTGTCTCCTGCCCTGATCCTGCACCTGGGAGCGCTCCCTGTGTCTCCTGCCCTGCTCCTGCACCTGGGAGCGCTCCCTGTGTCTCCAGCCCTGATCCTGCTCCTGGGAGCGCTCCCTGTGTCTCTGTCTCCAGCCCTGATCCTGCTCCTGGGAGCGCTCCCTGTGTCTCCAGCCCTGAGCCTGCTCCTGGGAGCGCTCCCTGTGTCTCCTGCCCTGCTCCTGCACCTGGGAGCGCTCCCTGTGTCTCCTGCCCTGCTCCTGCACCTGGGAGCGCTCCCTGTGTCTCCAGCCTCGAGCCTGCTCCTGGGAGCGCTCCCTGTGTCTCGGTCTCCAGCCCTGAGCCTGCTCCTGGGAGCGCTCCCTGTGTCTCCAGCCCTGATCCTGCACCTGGGAGCGCTCCCTGTGTCTCCAGCCCTGAGCCTGCACCTGGGAGCGCTCCCTGTGTCTCCAGCCCTGATCCTGGGAGCGCTCCCTGTGTCTCGGTCTCCAGCCCTGAGCCTGCTCCTGGGAGCGCTCCCTGTGTCTCCAGCCCTGATCCTGCACCTGGGAGCGCTCCCTGTGTCTCCAGCCCTGAGCCTGCTCCTGGGAGCGCTCCCTGTGTCTCCAGCCCTGAGCCTGCTCCTGGGAGCGCTCCCTGTGTCTCCAGCCCTGAGCCTGCTCCTGGGAGCGCTCCCAGTGTCTCTGTCTCCAGCCCTGCTCCTGCTCCTGGGGGCGCTCCCTGTGTCTCCAGCCCTGCTCCTGGGAGCGCTCCCTGTGTCTCCAGCCCTGAGCCTGCTCCTGGGAGCGCTCCCTGTGTCTCTGTCTCCAGCCCTGCTCCTGCTCCTGGGGGCGCTCCCTGTGTCTCCAGCCCTGAGCCTGCTCCTGGGAGCGCTCCCTGTGTCTCCAGCCCTGAGCCTGCTCCTGGGAGCGCTCCCTGTGTCTCCAGCCCTGAGCCTGCTCCTGGGAGCGCTCCCTGTGTCTCCAGCCCTGAGCCTGCACCTGGGAGCGCTCCCTGCGTCTCCAGCCCTGAGCCTGCTCCTGGGAGCGCTCCCTGCGTCTCCAGCCCTGAGCCTGCTCCTGGGAGCGCTCCCTGTGTCTCCAGCCCTGAGCCTGCTCCTGGGAGCGCTCCCTGTGTCTCCAGCCCTGCTCCTGCTCCTGGGGGCGCTCCCTGTGTCTCCAGCCCTGATCCTGCACCTGGGAGCGCTCCCTGTGTCTCCAGCCCTGCTCCTGCTCCTGGGAGCGCTCCCTGTGTCTCCAGCCCTGAGCCTGCTCCTGGGAGCGCTCCCTGTGTCTCCAGCCCTGAGCCTGCTCCTGGGAGCGCTCCTTGTGTCTCCAGCCCTGCTCCTGGGAGCGCTCCCTGTGTCTCCAGCCCTGAGCCTGCTCCTGGGAGCGCTCCCTGTGTCTCCAGCCCTGAGCCTGCTCCTGGGAGCGCTCCCTGCGTCTCCAGCCCTGAGCCTGCTCCTGGGAGCGCTCCCTGTGTCTCCAGCCCTGAGCCTGCTCCTGGGAGCGCTCCCTGTGTCTCCAGCCCTGAGCCTGCTCCTGGGAGCGCTCCCTGTGTCTCCAGCCCTGAGCCTGCTCCTGGGAGCACTCCCTGTGTCTCCAGCCCTGAGCCTGCTCCTGGGAGCGCTCCCTGTGTCTCTGTCTCCAGCCCTGAGCCTGCTCCTGGGAGCGCTCCCTGTGTCTCCAGCCCTGAGCCTGCTCCTGGGGGCGCTCCCTGTGTCTCCAGCCCTGAGCCTGCTCCTGGGAGCGCTCCCTGTGTCTCCAGCCCTGAGCCTGCTCCTGGGAGCGCTCCCTGTGTCTCCTGCCCTGATCCTGCACCTGGGAGCGCTCCCTGTGTCTCCAGCCTCGAGCCTGCTCCTGGGAGCGCTCCCTGTGTCTCCAGCCCTGAGCCTGCTCCTGGGAGCGCTCCCTGTGTCTCTGTCTCCAGCCCTGAGCCTGCTCCTGGGAGTGCTCCCTGTGTCTCCAGCCCTGAGCCTGCTCCTGGGAGCGCTCCCTGTGTCTCCAGCCCTGATCCTGGGAGCGCTCCCTGTGTCTCCAGCCCTGAGCCTGCTCCTGGGAGCGCTCCCTGTGTCTCCAGCCTCGAGCCTGCTCCTGGGAGCGCTCCCTGTGTCTCCAGCCCTGAGCCTGCTCCTGGGAGCGCTCCCTGTGTCTCCAGCCCTGAGCCTGCTCCTGGGAGCGCTCCCTGTGTCTCCAGCCCTGAGCCTGCTCCTGGGAGCGCTCCCTGTGTCTCCAGCCCTGAGCCTGCTCCTGGGAGCGCTCCCTGTGTCTCCAGCCCTGAGCCTGCTCCTGGGAGCGCTCCCTGTGTCTCCAGCCCTGAGCCTGCTCCTGGGAGCACTCCCTGTGTCTCCAGCCCTGATCCTGCTCCTGGGAGCGCTCCCTGTGTCTCCAGCCCTGAGCCTGCTCCTGGGAGCGCTCCCTGTGTCTCCAGCCCTGAGCCTGCTCCTGGGAGCGCTCCCTGTGTCTCCAGCCCTGAGCCTGCCCCTGGGAGCGCTCCCTGTGTCTCGGTCTCCAGCCCTGCTCCTGCTCCTGGGGGCGCTCCCTGTGTCTCCAGCCCTGCTCCTGGGAGCGTTCCCTGTGTCTCCAGCCCTGAGCCTGCTCCTGGGAGCGCTCCCTGTGTCTCCAGCCCTGAGCCTGCTCCTGGGAGCACTCCCTGTGTCTCCAGCCCTGAGCCTGCTCCTGGGAGCACTCCCTGTGTCTCCTGCCCTGAGCCTGCTCCTGGGGGCGCTCCCTGTGTCTCCAGCCCTGAGCCTGCTCCTGGGAGCGCTCCCTGTGTCTCCAGCCCTGCTCCTGGGAGCGCTCCCTGTGTCTCCAGCCCTGAGCCTGCTCCTGGGAGCGCTCCCTGTGTCTCCAGCCCTGAGCCTGCACCTGGGAGCGCTCCCTGTGTCTCTGTCTCCAGCCCTGAGCCTGCTCCTGGGAGCGCTCCCTGTGTCTCCAGCCCTGAGCCTGCTCCTGGGAGCGCTCCCTGTGTCTCCAGCCCTGAGCCTGCTCCTGGGAGCACTCCCTGTGTCTCCAGGCCTGAGCCTGCTCCTGGGAGCGCTCCCTGTGTCTCCAGCCCTGAGCCTGCTCCTGGGAGCGCTCCCTGCGTCTCCAGCCCTGAGCCTGCTCCTGGGAGCGCTCCCTGTGTCTCCAGCCCTGCTCCTGCTCCTGGGAGCGCTCCCTGTGTCTCCAGCCATGAGTCTGCTCCTGGGAGCGCTCCCTGTGTCTCCAGCCCTGCTCCTGCTCCTGGGAGCGCTCCCTGTGTCTCCAGCCCTGCTCCTGCACCTGGGAGCGCTCCCTGTGTCTCCAGCCCTGAGCCTGCTCCTGGGAGCGCTCCCTGTGTCTCCAGCCCTGAGCCTGCTCCTGGGGGCGCTCCCTGTGTCTCCTGCCCTGAGCCTGCTCCTGGGAGCGCTCCCTGTGTCTCCAGCCCTGAGCCTGCTCCTGGGAGCGCTCCCTGTGTCTCCAGCCCTGAGCCTGCTCCTGGGAGCGCTCCCTGTGTCTCCAGCCCTGAGCCTGCTCCTGGGAGCGCTCCCTGTGTCTCCAGGCCTGAGCCTGCTCCTGGGAGCGCTCCCTGTGTCTCCAGCCCTGAGCCTGCTCCTGGGAGCGCTCCCTGTGTCTCCTGCCCTGATCCTGCACCTGGGAGCGCTCCCTGTGTCTCCAGCCCTGAGCCTGCTCCTGGGAGCGCTCCCTGTGTCTCCAGCCCTGCACCTGGGAGCGCTCCCTGTGTCTCCAGCCTCAAGCCTGCTCCTGGGAGCGCTCCCTGTGTCTCCAGCCTCAAGCCTGCTCCTGGGGGCTCAGGGCTGGATTTCTTCACATCATGTTTGTGACGATTCTCTTCATGAACATGGAAAATACAATTGTACAAGTACAATTTAAAAACAGCCAATGACAGTATGGAATTGGGCTTGGGAATAGCTGAGAGTGAGTTTAGCATTCAGGGAGAACATGTTGCCCAATGTTTTGCATTCCCAAGACTCTCCCCAGATGAGGAAATATTTAATAATTGATAACGTTGACCTTTGAATCCTGCTGTGTTCACTCCCTGCACTGCTTATTATTATAGTGTAATTAGGCACTCACTCATACAAATAAAGCAGTGTTTTCCTTTGAACACAATTATGTGGAGCATTAAGCAATCCTGCAAAAAGTACATGGAAATCTGAACACTTTCAGCCAGAAACACTCCTGGGGTAAAGATAAACGGATGGAAAGATTTCAGGTGTCAGTTTTCTCAGAGAAACATGTGTTTGTGGTAAAGAACATGAGTAGGTCAATCTTTAGCAAAGTCATTAATATACAGATCAGAACAGATGCATCAAGACCCCCAGGTTGCCTCAGGGCATGGGTTTATACCGGCGGAGGGACCGAGCTGGATCAGTCAGGGGCAGAATCCCCAGGAAGAGGGCCAAAGCACTGGAGTTTGATCATGTCATTACAATGTTGAGGTGTGCATGTTTAGAGGTGTGAGTCTAATATGGAGAAGCCCCAAGGTGCTCTGCTAGGGAAGTGTGTCCACGCATGTGGGGAAAGGCAATGCACAGGAACAGGCAGACGTCTCCGTCTGCTCAGCTTTAAGGTCCTGATCCACCCTTCCCACACACCTTTACCTTTTGGACTAACTGAAGAGGCTTTTGTGTAAAAACCGAGTGTGCGTCTGAATCCGGGACATGAAAAGTCCGATCATGCCATAAGACATCAGCTCTTGGAGAAGGCTTTGGGTCACATTATTGAATTTTGCGCTTAATTCACTTTAATATTAAACACCTGTGCACCACTTTACATTTTAATTTAATTGCAAATATCCATGTCTGACAATAAATGCAAATTCAAACATTTCTAAGATGATATGCATTCCTTTTGTGTAAGGCCATGGGACAAAATGGTACCACCAAAACAGCTGTCATCTGATAAAATCAGAATCAACACTGAGATTCGAGACAAGGAATGTGTTCAAGCTGGCCTAACCACACCAACTATCAGAGCTGGCCATCTGAGGAACCTTGTGCTCAGTGCAATTTCATTCAAGGAGAGGCATGTTCAGACACATTATTTGTGCAATCAAGCAAAACTGTTCTCACAGAAACAGTAGAAAACCTGTATGTTGAGAGGGGGCAGAAGTTTATTCCTGTTTCCAGCCAGGGAGCGCTCCCTCCCTCTCTAGCCCTGATCCTGCTCCTGGGAGCGCTCCCTGTGTCTCCAGCCCTGATCCTGCTCCTGGGAGCGCTCCCTGTGTCTCCAGCCCTGAGCCTGCTCCTGGGAGCGCTCCCTGTGTCTCTGTCTCCAGCCCTGAGCCTGCTCCTGGGAGCGCTCCCTGTGTCTCCAGCCCTGAGCCTGCTCCTGGGAGCGCTCCCTGTGTCTCCAGCCCTGAGCCTGCTCCTGGGAGCGCTCCCTGCGTCTCCAGCCCTGAGCCTGCTCCTGGGAGCGCTCCCTGTGTCTCCAGCTCTGATCCTGCTCCTGGGAGCGCTCCCTGTGTCTCTGTCTCCAGCCCTGATCCTGCTCCTGGGAGCGCTCCCTGTGTCTCCAGCCTGCTCCTGGGAGCGCTCCCTGTGTCTCCAGCCTGCTCCTGGGAGCGCTCCCTGTGTCTCCAGCCTCAAGCCTGCTCCTGGGAGCGCTCCCTGTGTCTCCTGCCCTGAGCCTGCTCCTGGGAGCCCTCCCTGTGTCTCCAGCCCTGAGCCTGCTCCTGGGAGCGCTCCCTGTGTCTCCAGCCCTGCTCCTGCTCCTGGGAGCGCTCCCTGTGTCTCCAGCCCTGAGCCTGCTCCTGGGAGCGCTCCCTGTGTCTCCAGCCCTGATCCTGCTCCTGGGAGCGCTCCCTGTGTCTCCAGCCATGAGCCTGCTCCTGGGAGCGCTCCCTGTGTCTCCTGCCCTGAGCCTGCTCCTGGGAGCGCTCCCTGTGTCTCCAGCCCTGAGCCTGCTCCTGGGAGCGCTCCCTGTGTCTCCAGCCCTGAACCTGCTCCTGGGAACGCTCCCTGTGTCTCCAGCCCTGAGCCTGCTCCTGGGAGCGCTCCCTGTGTCTCTGTCTCCAGCCCTGATCCTGCTCCTGGGAGCACTCCCTGTGTCTCCAGCCCTGATCCTGCTCCTGGGAGCGCTCCCTGTGTCTCCAGCCCTGATCCTGCTCCTGGGAGCGCTCCCTGTGTCTCCAGCCCTGAGCCTGCTCCTGGGAGCGCTCCCTGTGTCTCCAGCCCTGAGCCTGCACCTGGGAACGCTCCCTGTGTCTCCAGCCCTGCTCCTGCTCCTGGGAGCGCTCCCTGTGTCTCCAGCCCTGAGCCTGCTCCTGGGAGCGCTCCCTGTGTCTCCAGCCCTGAGCCTGCTCCTGGGAGCGCTCCCTGTGTCTCCAGCCCTGAGCCTGCACCTGGGAACGCTCCCTGTGTCTCCAGCCCTGCTCCTGCTCCTGGGAGCGCTCCCTGTGTCTCCAGCCCTGAGCCTGCACCTGGGAGCGCTCCCTGTGTCTCCAGCCCTGAGCCTGCTCCTGGGAGCGCTCCCTGTGTCTCCAGCCCTGAGCCTGCTCCTGGGAGCACTCCCTGTGTCTCCAGCCCTGATCCTGCTCCTGGGAGCGCTCCCTGTGTCTCCAGCCCTGATCCTGCTCCTGGGAGCGCTCCCTGTGTCTCCAGCCCTGAGCCTGCTCCTGGGAGCGCTCCCTGTGTCTCCAGCCCTGCTCCTGGGAGCGCTCCCTGTGTCTCCAGCCCTGAGCCTGCTCCTGGGAGCGCTCCCTGTGTCTCCAGCCCTGAGCCTGCTCCTGGGAGCGCTCCCTGTGTCTCCAGCCCTGCTCCTGGGAGCGCTCCCTGTGTCTCCAGCCTCAAGCCTGCTCCTGGGAGCTCAGGGCTGGATTTCTTCACATCATGTTTGTGACGATTCTCTTCATAAACATGGAAAATACAATTGTACAAGTACAATTTAAAAACAGCCAATGACAGTATGGAATTGGGCTTGGGAATAGCTGAGAGTGAGCTTAGCATTCAGGGAGAACATGTTGCCCAATGTTTTGCATTCCCAAGACTCTCCCCAGATGAGGAAATATTTAATATTTGATAAAGTTGACCTTTGAATCCTGCTGTGTTCACTCCCTGCACTGCTCATGATTATAGTGTAATTAGGCACTCACTCATACAAATTAAGCAGTGTTTTCCTTTGAACACAATTATGTGGAGCATTAAGCAATCCTGCAAAAAGTACATGGAAATCTGAACACTTTCAGCCAGAAACACTCCTGGGGTAAAGATAAACGGATGGAAAGATTTCAGAATTTTCAAAGTGGTGTCAGTTTTCTCAGAGAAACATGTGTTTGTGGTAAAGAACATGAGTAGGTCAATCTTTAGCAAAGTCATTAATATACAGATCAGAACAGATGCATCAAGACCCCCAGGTTGCCTCAGGGCATGGGTTTATACCGGCGGAGGGACCGAGCTGGATCAGTCAGGGGCAGAATCCCCAGGAAGAGGGGGCAAAGCACTGGAGTTTGATCATGTCATTACAATGTTGAGGTGTGCATGTTTAGAGGTGTGAGTCTAATATGGAGAAGCCCCAAGGTGCTCTGCTAGGGAAGTGTGTCCACGCACGTGGGGAAAGGCAATGCACAGGAACAGGCAGACGTCTCCGTCTGCTCAGCTTTAAGGTCCTGATCCACCCTTCCCACACACCTTTACCTTTTGGACTAACTGAAGAGGCTTTTGTGTAAAAACCGAGCGTGCGTCTGAATCCGGGACATGAAAAGTGTAATCATGCCATAAGACAGGCTGATTATATAATCGCATGAATAAGTAGGTGTGAAAGTAAAAATGTTTCTAAAAAAGTGCTCGGTGAGTATATAGCGTTTTTATCCAAAGCAGAGATGCCTTGCATTCACCCATTCACACCCATCCATCCATCATCTTAACGAACTTATCCTGATCAGGGTCGCAGGGGGGCTGGAGCCTATCCCAGCTTACATTGGGTGAAAGGCAGGAATACACCCTCGACACTCACACACTCATACCTACGGGCAATTTAGACTCTTCAATCAGCCTAACCTGCATGTCTTTGGACTGTGGGAGGAAACCGGAGTACCCGGAGGAAACCCACAGAAACACGGGGAGAACATGCAAACTCCACACAGAGAGGCCCCGGCCGACAGGGATTCGAACCCAGGACCTCCTTGCTGTGAGGCGGCAGTGCTACCCACTGCACCATCTGTGCCACCACCCATTCACACGCCAATGCCAATAGGTTGCCATGTAAGGCACCAACCAGCTTGTCGGGCGAAATTGGGGGTTAGCTGTCAGGTGAAATTGGGGGTTAGCTGTCTTTCTCAGGGACACAACCAGGGTAACCTGCAACCCCGCAACTGCCAGACAGCTTACCTCCTGAGCCAATATCGTCCAGACATGTTTATTATGAAACATGACAGTTTTTATATAGCAGCTATTTAAGTGATGTAATCTTTTCTACTGATCAGCGATGAAAAGGACTTCTAGTTCCTGGGATCCTGGATCTGGGCCCATAATGCCATTGTGTTGCGCCACACCTGTTCATGGGAACACAGCAAGGTGAGCCCAAGGCACATTTACAGTCGTCTCGCATTTGCAAACTGGCACCAGAATGAGCCCAGAGGCTTCTGGCATGAGGATCTGTGCACAGATGAGCTTTAAGTGGATAATCTTGGATGACACAGGTGCCATTATGTCTGGCGTAATGCAAATTATGAAACAACACGCATTATGTTTTTTTTTTACACATTAATTTCTACATTTGGTGTAATAAATATAATATGTAAACACAGACAGAATATATTTTTTAAGCATTACATGTTCCATAGCATAACAAGACACATGATTTAAAAAAGAAAAGAAAAGTAATTGTCCATTGCAATGGACAGGAGGTCTGAAGAGATGTAACACAGGAAAACAATGTGTATGTATTAACCCTAACCCCTAACCCTAACCCTTCACAGCCAGGATTGAGATATTCGTTGATTGTAGAATTTTAGATGTTAGAGAGATAGAAATCAACATGCACATGTATACCAAATATACATATTATCTATTAATTTTTACCATCCAATCCAGTGTGAATAAAAATAATCAAAATTATTAACTGACATATAAATGGATAGGCCAGTCAGACCGATTTTCTCAAGCATTCAGACCTGACATCCATTGCAATGCACATGAAAGAAAATAAATAAAGAGTTGACTTTTTATTAATTCTTTAGTTTGTGTCTGATTTCTACATGGGGATGGAGTTGGAATCTGGAAAAGTATCTTCTGTACAGTGGGTGCAACCAGGTGTGTCTCAGAGAGTAGGCGTGTCCTGTGGAAGGGTGTCACCTGTTTCAGGAAATAAATGCTGTGTGTTCCTCTCCAAGTGACAGAAAGGACTGGGCTGCACTCTCCTTTCCTGTAAGTACACTTTTAATCTTCATATGCTGATAGCACTGTGTGTAAAGTGTGCAGGCCACACTCATTAGTGATGAAATCTGCATTTGGCTTTTCAAGGGTCATTCACTGGCAACAACACAATGATCTTAAAATCATTTTGGAGCTTGTGAAAAAGATTGGAGCTGTGATCTACTGTAAGTTTGAAACAGATGGTGATGTAGTCACTTAGTGTTTCATCGGAATCTTGCACCTGAGAAAAGCCGAAGTCAACTAGCTAAATATGAACTTTAAAATGAAAGAGATGGTGAGGTACATTGATGTAATTCTGCCCATGATTCTCAAAAGATCAGATTAACTTTTGTTTCTATTGCGATGATTAACCTTGCAAAAGATTGTCCTACAAAAGCATATGCAAATGAAGTTCTTTTGAGGTGAACCTTTCATTTCATTTGGAAAAATGGGATGAATAACAGGACTCAAATAGCTTCATGCCTTTTGGAGAACGATGATGAAGACAGACAATTCATCGGGTCTCGACAGTGAAGACTCTGATGAAGAGTGATGCCATTTCGAACAGCAAATTGATCCCGCTGAGGATCAACTTCACGAGTAAGTAAAAGAGTTTCTTAAATTCATATTGGTAAATATGCGTGCTGTAATAATAAAATAATAGCCTACCATTCTGTGTTTGTATTACAGTAGGTAACTGCTTTCTACATATTGTATATATGTCACATTTCATAACAATTTTGGTTTTATTTTATTTACAGAGATGAAGATGCTGAACAGGAAATAGATTGTCCAGCAGCTGAGGGTCACCAGTAAGCAAAGGCTAACTGTATTTTTGACCATGATATTGGTAAATATTTGTGATGTGTGGTGGCATAGCCGTGATTCTAAAAGCAAGTGTAAAATCGATATTAGCATCAAGTAGTTGTTGGGATTTGGTTTAGCTAATGTGGTTTCAGTGTCATTGATAACTTCAATCAACTGTACATTGCTCTGGATAAGAGCATCAGTCAAATGCCATTAATATAATGTCATTCAGAACACAGGAACCAGTAGCAAACACCGTCTAATCCAGCAACCAGAGATCAGGGTACACGAAGCAGAACACAGGAAAAGTAGACAGGATAAACGCTGGAGAATGGCACATTACAATCTGGCAAAGAACAGACCAAATGGGCAGACTTAAATACACAGACGATGAGGCGAAATGATTAACAGGTGTGCAAACAGGGAACAAAGTGTGCAAACAGGGAACAAAGTGAACCAAATGACTGAAAAACAGAACAGCAGAAAGCAACAGGGGACAGAAAATGCGAAACGCTAAGGAAACAGACAAAAACTGAAATAGAAAAACACAGATCAGAAGGTACCATCTAAATGCTCCAATTATGATCATGTGCCTGCAGCCACCCAGTGTCTGGATGTCAGAAAGGCTTTGTATGGTCCCAAACCCAGAGGTCTGTGTGTGAATGGCATCTGTACAATATGTATATATATATATATATATATATATACACATGTTCATACTGTAGTTAGTGTGATGTTTTCAATAAAAATATTCCAAAATCCAACAATGTCTTTGTTTCCGTCTTCCTCATGGCTCAATGAGAACTGTTTTGTGAAGAGCCTTTGTTTTCAAGGTGGGCAGGGGTGAGTAGCCAAATGCATGTTTTTACAACATTGCTGTATTTGTTCAAAACTACTGTTTACAATTCGTTCGTTTCAATTTACATATGTGACCCAGCATGAGTTTCAGATACATGCATGGCACTCGCCCATTTGACAGGGGAGACACGTTACAGAATCTTTAGCTAATTCTTTCTTTGTCGCGCAGTGTAGCTAATTCACATTTTGCCTTTTGTCTTTTGCTCTAACACAATATTTATATATATACAGTGGTGTGAAAAAGTGTTTGCCCCCTTCCTGATTACTTATTTTTTTGCATGTTTGTCACATTTAAATGTTTCAGATCATCAAACAAATTTAAATATTAGTCAAAGACAACACAAGTAAACACAAAATGCAGTTTTTAAATGAAGGTTTTTATTATTAAGGGAGAAAAAAAATCCAAACCTACATGGCCCTGTGTGAAAAAGTGATTGCCCCCCCTGTTAAACCATAACTCAACTGTGGTTTATCAAACCTGAGTTCAATTTCTCTAGCCACACCCAGGCCTGATTACTGCCACACCTGTTCTCAATCAAGAAATCACTTAAATAGGACCTGCCTGACAAAGTGAAGTAGACCAAATGATCCTCAAAAGCTAGACATCATGCCGAGATCTAAAGAAATTCAGGAACAAATGAGAAAGAAAGTAATTGAGATCTATCAGTCTGGAAAAGGTTATAAAGCCATTTCTAAAGCTTTGGGACTCCAGCCAACCACAGTGAGAGCCATTATCCACAAATGGCGAAAACATGAAACAGTGGTGAACCTTCCCAGGAGTGGCCGGCCGACCAAAATTACCCCAAGAGCGCAGTGACCAAGAGGTCACAAAAGACCCCACAACAACATCCAAAGAACTGGACGCCTCACTTGCCTCAGTTAAGGTCAGTGTTCATGACTCCACCATAAGAAAGAGACTGGGCAAAAATGGGCTGCATGGCAGAGTTCCAAGACGAAAACCGCTGCTGAGCAAAAAGAACATTAAGGCTCGTCTCAATTTTGCCAGAAAACATCTTGATGATCCCCAATACTTTTGGGAAAATACTCTGTGGTCTGACGAGACAAAAGGTGAACTTCTTGGAAGGTGTGTGTCCCATTACATCTGGCGTAAAAGTAACACCGCATTTCAGAAAAAGAACATCATACCAACAGTAAAATATGGTGGTGGTAGTGTGATGGTCTGGGGCTGTTTTGCTGCTTCAGGACCTGGAAGACTTGCTGTGATAAATGGAACCATGAATTCTGCTGTCTACCAAAAAATCCTGAAGGAGAATGTCCGGCCATCTGTTTGTGACCTCAAGCTGAAACGAACTTGGGTTCTACAGCAGGACAATGATCCAAAACACACCAGCAAGTCCACCTCTGAATGGCTGAAGAAAAACAAAATGAAGACTTTCGAGTGGCCTAGTCAAAGTCCTGACCTGAATCCTATTGAGATGCTGTGGCATGACCTTAAAAAGGCGGTTCATGCTCAAAAACCCTCCAATGTGGCTGAATTACAACAATTCTGCAAAGATGAGTGGGCCAAAATTCCTCCACAGCGCTGTAAGAGACTTATTGCAAGTTATCGCAAACGCTTGATTGCAGTTGTTGCTGCTAAGGGTGGCCCAACCAGTTATTAGGTTTAGGGGGCAATCACTTTTTCACACAGGGCCATGTAGGTTTGGATTTTTTTTCTCCCTTAATAATAAAAACCTTTATTTAAAAACTGCATTTTGTGTTTACTTGTGCTGTCTTTGACTAATATTTAAATTTGTTTGATCTGAAACATTTAAGTGTGACAAACATGCAAAAAAATAAGAAATCAGGAAGGGGGCAAACACTTTTTCACACCACTGTATATATGTATATATATATATATATATATATATATATATATATATATATATATATATATATATATATATATATATATATATATATGTATATGTGTGTGTGTGTGTCCTGGCTCCTGGAGCTTGTGCATAACTATTGTGCAATATTATCGAGAAAACAAGGTATTCCGTTTGCCATCAGTTGGCAGAAATAGGAAATTATGTTGTCTTCTAAACCAGATAACAACTCGTAACCTTCGGGATTTAAATTTTTTATTTTTATTATAATTTCAATAAGAGGACGGTAATATTCTCAGGGGTGCTTCCATTACCGTCCACTTCATATTTAAACAGATTTTTAAAAACAAATTCTCGTTTTTAAAAACCTAAAACAAGCTTGTGGCTTCCAGGAAGTGTGCGTCCTAAACAAATCCTGTGTGTAATGCATTACCGCCACCTAGCTGTGACGACAGGGACTGCAATTAACAGGATGGGGGCGCGCAGTTTTCACAAAATAAAGCTCTAAATCAGTTGAATCTAACAACACGAAACCGCTGATGTTATATTCTGTAGTGAAAATTAAATGCAAGGTGTTGCTAAATATAGGCTACTAGTTGTTAATATAATGCAATGCGCAAAGCAAAATGCACAAAAGTCTGATAAAGTCTCATAACAAAGAAAAACAGCACAGCAGCTCACCAATTAATGTCCTAAACATTTCTTTAAACAAAAATGTTTTGTCACAGAAATGCATTGCTATTGTTATTCGATTCGCGTGCGAAGTAACCCTTTACTTTACAAAATAGCCCTGGAATTTGAAATAATGAATTAAATCTTGATACCGAAAAATAAGAGAATCTGCATATGGAGTAGTGTGCAAAAATGTGGGCACCCCTGATCAAAAAGCCTTTTACTATTCAAAGATAACTTTTTATTTCAAAAAATAAAAAAAGGAAAAGGCCCTTTGCAGAAGTTTGGGAGCCTGTCAGACAGAACTTTATAACTCTTCCTTGGGCAACTATAACAGCCTGTGAATGCTCCCTGTAGCCAGCTAAGAGTCTTTCAATCCCCACTTTTGGAATTTTCCCCCATTCTTCTTGGCAGAACACCTCTAGCTCAGAAATATTCTTCAGCCTCCTTGCATGTACAGCATATTTGTGATCTCTCAACAGATTTTCAATAATATTCAAGTCTGGGGACTGTGGTGACCATTCCAAAACCTTAATCCATCTTTCCTGGAGGTAGTTCATGGTTGATTTCAATGCATGCTTTGGATCATTGTTTTGCTGGAATAACCTCTCTTCAACTTCAATGTCTGGACTGACCTTTGAACATTAGCCTCTAGAATTTCTTGACATTTGGTGGAATTAATTCTTCCTTCCACTTGCACAGTATTTCCTGTGCCCCCAGCTGCCACACAACCCCAACGCATAATAGGCAGCCTGTAGCGTAGTGGTTAAGGTAAACGATTGGGACACACAAGGTTTGTGGTTCTAATCCCGGTGTAGCCACGATAAGATCCACACAGCCGTTGGGCCCTTGAGCAAGGCCCTTAACCCTGCATTGCTCCAGGGGAGGATTGTCTCCTGCTCAGTCTGTACGTCGCTCAGGATAAGAGCGTCTGCCAAAATGCCAATACTATTATGGATGGTAATACAAACCAGGGAGTCAGGCTATTAATGACATTCTTGTTGAAATTTAGTCTGTATTATTCACATATTGCTGTCGCTTTTAAAGAAACAAACTGAAAGATGTATACTGCCCAGTTTGTATGCTACACGTTTATTCTCTTCAGTTATCACGGCTGTTGACAGATGGAGAATGTCATGAGATAATATCTCACGCCTGCGACACAGCTGCACAGGAACAGGTTGCATGGAAGGTCTGGAGCAGGTGTAAAGCTACAAACATTTTCATAATAATTTCAAGGTTTAGAATCTCAATGTCATGTTGTCATGGATTTCGCGTCGGCACAAATGACAGTCAAATGTGGTCATACGACCTGTTTAATGCACGAGGCCCCTGGGTTTGGGAAACGTGGACGGTATGTGGACGGTGGAGAGTCTGGTGGCCTGGCCAGTTTTTCATGTTTGAATGTTCTCCTCCCCAAGAGTATTTTGGATGGAGGCCTTTATCCAGCAACATGCAATAAAGTGCGAATCATAACCAGGGACAAGTGCGCTGAAAGCCCTAGAGGGAATTCTAGTTAGATGCTTTTATCCAAAGCGACTTACAGTTGATTAGACTAAGCAGGAGACAATCCTCCCCTGGAGCAATGCAGGGTTAAGGGCCTTGCTCAACCCCCAACTGATCACATAGATAAGGCCAACTGATCACATAGATAAAAATTTGGCAGGGGTGGGGAGAGGAGCAGCCTGAAAAGGTGAATCTTCAGTCTGTGCTTGAAGGTGGTCAGGGTCTCTGCCGCTCTGACCTCCACAGGGAGGTCGTTGCTGTAGAGAAAAGGTGGATGCCAGATTATTGGTCACCGCCCTTGCTTTTGAATGCAAGGCAGGCAAACAAGCTTTCAGAACTAGAATTGCAGATTTAAATTAGCAAACAACAATTGTCAAACTTTTATGGAACATGGCAGTATCAACAGCATGTTGTTTTTCATACATGTATTGCATTTAACAGATATTGACGACAACAGTAGTTTTGGCGAACGTTCATTCAACAATTGTATTTATGACCTGGATCGGGTAGATTAGCATGCATCCTGTCATTATCTGTAGCAAACATGGCACTATTCCCAGAGAGGAAACTTTCTAATCTCTTAACTTCTTATGAGCAAATTACACAACCCCATTCTCCAAACAATGTGTATTAATATTGTAAAACCTATATTAATAGATTATTTGTTATTTTAAAGTTTGTATTGGTAGGCCTACATTGCGTTGTTTAAGCTAGCGAGGTTACCATAGCAGCAGAGGGAGCGGTACTCACCACTGAATTGTAAAATAAAAACATTTGCATCCGTATTTCTGTGAATATGAACCATAATTCTAAACATGCTCGCTCACGTACAGTTCATATTTTAAGGTTTACCAAATGCAAAGATCAGCGTTGAACCTTGATATGACGATTAAAAAAAGAGAAAGAAATAATGAATTTAGACTCAGTTTTGCTGTAGTTGTACTTTATTAAAGTATTTTCATTCTTGGAACCTTATACTTTAACTCAGCTACATTTCAAAGTAAAATATCTTATTTTTCACTCCACTGCTTTCTGCAGCATGTGTCATTAATCATTACCCCTAAGTGTGGAAGAAATGTGTTGCCTAAAATATCTCAAAGAAATCCAAAAGATGAAAAATGAAAGTGACTCACTGCTTCAGCCTTCTGGGCTCCGGCCCAAAGCAACAGACAGTGAGCCTCGGCGGAACAGAACATCTTTTTTATCAGTGGAGCTGTGGAGTAGAATCTTGCCTGTGATAGGCCGAAATTCAATGCAGAATCCTGCACGTATTCTTTCCCCACTGGTGAAACTCTACTCTGCTATATGCCAATAAAAACTTATTATGCCAAAATAAAAACTTGAGTGCAGAATTTGACACTGTTTCATATGTAAAAATGTGCAGTTCTGTTTTGTTAATGGAATTTGTGTGAATATTTATATATATATATATATCCATCCATCCATCCATCCAGCATCACCCGCTTATCTGGAGTCGGGTTGCGGTGGCAGTAGGCAAAGCCGGGTATTCCAGGCTTCCCTCTGCCCAGCAACGCATTCTAGCTCCTCCTTGGGGATCCCGAGGCGTTCCCTGGCCAGGAGAGATATATAATCTCTCCAGCGGGCTCTGGGTCTCCCTCGGGGTCTCCGCCCAGTTGGACGAGCCCGGAAAACCTCCAAAGGGAGGCGCTCGGGAGGCATCCTGATCAGATGCCCGACCACCTCAATTGGCTCCTTTCGACGCGAAGGAGCAGCGGCTCTACTCCGAGCTCCCTCCGGATGTCCGAGCTCCTCATCTCTAAGGCTGAGCCCGGCCACCCTACGGAGGAAGCTCATTTCGGCCGCTTGTATACGCGATCTCGTTCTTTCGGTCACTACCCAAAGCTTGTGACCATAGGTGAGGGTTGGGATGTAGATCGACCAGTAAATCGAGAGCTTTGCCTTCTGGCTCAGCTCCCTCTTCACCATGATGGTCTGGCGCATTACTGCTGACACTGCACCGATCCGCCTGTCGATCTCACGCTCCCTTCTACCCTCACTCGTGAACAAGACCCCAAAATACATGAACTCCTTCACTTGGGGCAAAGACTCGTTCCCAACCCGGAGGGAGTAATCCACCATTTTCCGGCAGAGAACCATGGCCTCGGACTTGGAGGTGCTGACTCTCATCCCGGCCGCTTCACACTCGGCGGCAAACCGCTCCAGTGCATGCTGAAGGTCACGGTCCGATGAAGCCAGCAGAACCACATCATCCGCAAAAAGCAGAGATGCGATTCTGAGGTCACCAAACCGGACACTCTCCTCACCTTGGCTGCGCCTTGAGATCCTGCCCATGAATACCACAAATAGGACCGGTGACAAGGGGCGACCTTGGCGGAGTCCAACACCCACAGGAAACGTGCTTGACTTTGTGCCGAGGATGCGGACACAGCTCTCACTTTGGTTGTACAGGGACCGGATGGCTCGTAACAACGGCCCCAGTACCCCATACTCCCGCAGTACACCCCACAGGGTTCCCCGGGGGACATAGCCGAAAGCCTTCTCCAAATCCACAAAGCACATGTGGACTGGATGAGCAAACTCCCATGACCCCGCCAGCAACCCTGCCAAGGTAAAGAGCTGGTCCACTGTTCCACGACCAGGACGGTGCCACATTGCTCCTCCTGAATCCGAGGTTCGACCGTCGGTCGGAGCCTCCTTTCCAGCACCCTCGAGTAAGCTTTCCCAGGGAGGCTGAGGAGTGTGATACCCCGATAATTGGAGCACACCCTCTGGTCCCCCTTCTTCAGCTTGACGACCTCCCTCACCGCTGGTGTCCACCAGCGGGTTCTTGGGTAGCCGCCCCGACAGGCACCGATGACCTTCTGGCCACAGCTCCTGCTTGCCACCTCTGCAATGGAGGCTTTGAACATGACCCACTCGGACTCCATGTCCCTAGCTTCCCCCGGGATGCATGAGAAGTTCCTCCGGAGGTGGGAGTTGAACGAACAGGGGCCTCCGCTAGACGTTCCCAGTTCATCCTCACTACACGTTTGGGTTTACCGGGTCTGTCCGGCAGCCTCCCCGGCCACTTGATCCAACTCACCACCAGGTGGTGATCAGTTGACAGCTCTGCTCCTCTCTTCACCCGAGTGTCCAAGACATACGGCCGCAGGTCTGATGATACGACCACAAAGTTGATCATCGATCTTTGGCCTAATGTGCTCTGGTACCAAGTACACTTATGAGCTACCCTGTGCTCGAAATGGTGTTTGTTATCGACAATCCATGACCAGCACAGAAGTTTAAATAACAAAACACCGCTTGGGTTCAGATCAGGCAGGCCATTCCTCCCAATCACCCACTTCGAGGTTTCTGTGTCGTTGCCCACATGAGCGTTGAAGTCGCCCAGCAGAACTATGGAGTCTCCGGGTGGCACCCTTTCCAGGATGCCGCCCAGTGACTCCAAGAAGGCCGGATACTCTGAACTGCCGTTTGGTGCATAAGCACAAATGACAGTCAGAGCGTTCCCCCCAGCAACACGTAGTCGCAGAGAGGCGACCCTCTCGTTCCCTGGGTGGAACTCCAACACAGTGGCACTCAGCCGGTGGCTTGTGAGTATCCCCACACCTGCCCGGCGCCTCTCACCTTGAGCAACTCCAGAAAAGAACAGAGTCCAGCCCCTCTCCAGGAGTTTGGTTCCGGAACCAGTACTGTGCGTGGAGGTGAGCCAAACTATATCTAGTTGGTACCGCTCCGCCTCCCGCACTAGCTCCGGTTCCTTCCCCACCAGAGAGGTGACGTTCCACGTCCCCAGAACCAGTCTGCAACGCCGAGGATCAGCATGCCCGGATCCCCGCCCTTGCCCACTGCCCGTTGGGCAAAGCACCCGACTCCAATGCCGACCCCTGCAGGTGGTGAGCCCACAGGGCGGCGACCCCACGTTACCAGTTCGGGCTGTGCCCGGCCGGGCCCCATGGGATAAGGCCCGGCCACCAGACGCTCGCCGACGAGCTCCCCTCCCGGGTCTGGCTCCAGCAGGGGGCCCCGGTTTCCCTTTTCCGGGCGAGGTAACTGGGTCATTGTGTGGCCATATCATGGAGTCTTTGAATATTTATATATATATTTATATATGTGTATATATATGTATATGTATATACTTATATATATGTATATATATGTATATATATATGTATAGATGTATATATGTATATATATGTGTATATGTATGTATATATGTATATATATGTATGTGTATATATATATGTATACAAATAAAAGTTGACTATTCTCAATGAAGGAGAAAAGTAAGAATACTTCAACTAATTACAATAAGAAAAGAGAAACAATAGAGCCCAAAACTGGTGTTTCGAGTTTTATTTGGAAGCATGTTTGCAGTTTCTTGGTAGTGTCCATGCATTTTGAGCATTAAGCTGTTGTGCCTAGCTGTGTAGTAGCGAGGAGAGTTGTACGAAACTTTTGTGAAAAATATTTGCTGGAATAATCATGCAGAAAGAGTAAATCCCAAATATCCTAAATAAGTAAGTAAAATAGGTACATTAATAGGTAATTAATATAAATAATTGGATTTTTGTTATGAATACATAACACTGACAATATTTCGTATCTTTCAGAAGAAATACTGAGCAAAAGGAAACCACAGCTTAGCTGCTGAAGAATAAAAAATGGGGAACAAACTACCAACAGAAGCTAACATGGGCAACAGGCTGAGGTGTGCCAGGTGTGACTCAGTACTGCCTCCATGCAGATCATTTGATGATTTATCAAAGAGGAAAATTGATGGCAGAAATCAATACGTGTTCAATCGTGGTGAATACTACAGGGAGTTTAATCATTCCCAATACTTCTGCAGCGACTGCTTTTATAGCCGAATCAGAGATAGAGAGAAAAAGGAGAGAGAGCAGGAACAGAGGCAAAGAAGAGAAAAACTGAGCCAAAAACTGCAACGATCACAACAGCGTGCTGACCAGCAACAGCAACAGCAACAACTGAGCAGGAAGTCAGTGGAATTTGAGCGAAAGCAATCTGTACTGAAACAGCAGCTGGATGAGTTTTCGCCTGATGAACCAGACGAATTCAGCGATGACCTCCTAGAAGTCCTCTCATCCCAATGTGACGTCCCAATAACAAGCCTCAGTCTCAACCAGCTGCCTGATGATCAGATGGCCCAGATTATTTCAGCCCTGGACGGCCTTCTGTTTGAGAAATGGAGAGATGGCCGTCCCCCTCTCAGAACGTTACAGCATGCACAGGTTCTTCTCACACAGCTGTGTGTCCTGTCTCTGGAGACATCTGAGGGACCTTCCATGCAAAGTGTCTCTAATCAGGTGCAGTCCCTGGTGCAAACCATCAGCAAAACAGCGGATAATGTTTTTGAGAATTTCTTGCTCACTCAAGCGGTCTATTTGACCGTTGTGCACTTTTTCACTGAGGATGATGACTCTGGTGCAGTGCACATCGCCAAACAATGGGCTGAGGGAGACCTTTCTGCTGAGACCCTCTTTGTTCTAAACTTCCTCTGCACTCTCACTGAGTCCCTAGATAATGTAGTCGGAATGGCCTCAGTTTTCGTTTTAAAGATGGAAATCCAGTGCTTGAGGCTGCTGTTTTCAACACTCACACATCTCAATGGCAAAGAAGCCCACAAAGAAGTTGCAGAAATGCACATCAGACTTGCACAAACAAATCGATGGAAAACTACAGAGGTATTGACTCTCCTCAAAGGGTTTTCAAAGAAAGCCGCAGAGGATGCTTCAATAGCTAAAATACTTACTTTAATACAAGTGTATGATGTATCTCCAGCATGGACTGATGACTCTGAACGATCTCTCATTGAGGCTATTGACTTCTCTGGCCCTGAGGATTTCTACACAACTTTCCTACAGGCCCTCAAAAGCCAAAGTCCTGATCTTCCTGGAGGTGTAGCAGAATTTATGATGCACTGGAATTTGGATGAACCTGTGTTAAAGAGGGTACTGAACATCACAAACATCACTTCTACCAGTCTGCACCATTCACAAAATGACCCAGGAGATGCACATGTTTTAAAACGTGACTATAAAATTGAGAACATGCAAGATGATGATTTCCAAGAAATACTGACTCAGCTCTGCAAAGCAGTTTTCCACACAAAAGGCTGGTGGCCATCCCGGAATCAGATGATGCACTGGAGTGCAGCAGTGCTGGCTGAGAAAAGCCAACCAGTAAAGCTGGTTGGGTTTGAAGAGGACCCATGTATCACAGCCATGATAGCAGCTGTGCAAATCTGCACGGGAAACAAACTAGATATTGTGCTGAGCTCTGGTGCTCTTTCAGAGCAGGAAACCAAGGAGTGGTCTGATTTCTACAAGGTTCTTGGAATTTCACTCAACACAAACAGGAGAAATACTAATGAGTCATATAGTGAGCTTTATGAAGCAGACATTGTGTATGGTGGCATTGAGGACTTTGTCACTGATTACTTTCAGTATGGCTTTGAGGTAATGGAAGCAAGACGCACTCAGTTAGTTCGTGGGTTCATCATTGAGAAAGGATGCCTGACTGCTGGCCATAATCTGAACTTTTCAAGACTCAAGGACAATGAAGCCCTGGGGTTTGTAGCAGAGGAGCTGCAAAGCCTCATGGGTAAATGTTCCAGTGAGGAAATGGAAGTGAGGCACAGTTTCCTGGGGGCAGTCTTCCAGGTGCTCCATGCTGACCTGAAAGACCATGTAGAGATGAGGGTCATGCCCCTCTCACAAACTCTGACTGGGAATAAATTACCTTCTCCAGATGTGTTTGTTCTCACCTTTCTTGAGACCCTCTTGAAAGCCATTGCCGATGAAGTGGAAACAATGAAAAAGAGCAATTCTCCCATAGTGAAATGGTGCTTTGAGAGTTTACTTGACTGTGCAATCCAATTCCAAGCCTCACAAACTGGTAAAAAACTTCTGCAGATGGTGTTAAATCTTGTGGCCCAGAGCCTTTGGTCACCCAAAGAGACCTTAGAACTCCTTGGAACATTAACTGCTCACCATCAGGATGAAAGATTTATTTCCATCATGAAGATTTTACATTTGATGACAACATATCAAATATCTTCAGAGTGGAAAGATGAGAACAACCAATCTCTCCTTCAGCTCACAGATTCATCCACAACCCAGGATCTGATTCTGAAATTAAAAAATAACTGCGAAGCAGAGAAAGAAAAAAATCTTGATACTCTCTTTGATGAAATCAGGGCCATGAAAGACCTTGATGAAGAAACACTGGAGAAATCGTACACTATAGTAAAGCATGTACAAGACCTGATTAAAACTGGTGAAATTAAGAACCACACAGATGTACAGCGAGCTCGGAGTCTGAGCCACAGCATGAAAACAGAAGACCAGCAGGAGGTCCTGGCTGTCTTGTGCAATGCTGTAAACAATACAATAGCTGGGGGCAGGTGGTATCCTAGAGATACTCAAATGACAAGCTGGTGCTTCTTAGCCTTGGCTGACAATGGAAAGCTCTTGCAGATGGGCACTGGAGAAGGGAAGTCTGTTGTGGTAGCTATGTTTGCAACACTGCGTGCTCTCAGGGGTGAAAAAGTAGATGTGATCTCCAGCTCTCCTGTGTTATGTCAAAGGGATGCAGAGGAATGTGCTGATTTTTTCAGCTATTTTGGCCTCACGGTGGACACAAACACCAATAAAATCAAAGATACAGATCGAAAGAAATGCTATGAGAAGGATATAATCTATGGAACTGTTGAGACCTACGCTGCAGACCATCTTCGCCAGACATTTGAGATGAAGGACGTGAGACCTGATCGCAGGTATGAGTGCATCATAATCGATGAAGTGGACTTGCTGCTTCTGGACCAGGGGATACAGGTGACCTACCTGTCCAGTCCCATGGTCTCCATGCAGCACCTGAACATTATTCTGACCATGATCTGGGGACACATATGCCAGTATGGTCTGGTGAATACAGGATATGAAACATTTGTATGTGGTCCCCCTGTTTCATTCTACAAGGCTATATTTGACTCAATGAACACCGAGGGAACTGAAATCGATGACCCAATGGACATTTTGCAGATTGCGGAAGAGTGCAACATTGTTCAGAAAGGATTTACAGAGGAGATCTACAAAAGTGATACAGATGCCATTCTTGCAAAACTGAAAACTGTGAGTCAGGATGTTCAAATAAATTTCTTCCATGAAATCGAGGACTATGTCCCCTATGGATTTACAGTGTACAGTTTAGATGACAGTGGATCTCTTAAACTTAAAAAGCAAAGCCTGAACAAACAGATCATTCAAAACCTTAAGTTTCTTGTGTTAGATGATGGCTTGTGTTGTCCTCTCTATGATTCAGAAGAAATTCTCATTGACCCTATTGCAGAATTAATATCTGATCAGTTGCATTACACTCCAAGTGAAAACATTACAAAGAAAATCAACATCCCTGGATTCCTTAAAGGTCTGGTTCAGCACAAATTGGCAACATGGGTTCAGAATGCCTTTCTGGCCATGAGACTGAAGAAAGGTCAGGAATATGTTGTGGAAGATGACCATATCTATCCTGTGGATTTCAGATCAACTGGTATTGTTGAAATGAATAAGAAATGGGGTGACGGTCTGCAACAATTTGTGGAGATCAAACACCAAATCAAAATAAGCACAATGTCAGCAGTGACAAATTACCTGTCCAATCTCTCCTTTTTTGGGAAGTACAATGGGAAAATATATGGACTGACCGGGACCCTAGGGAGCGCCTCAGACATGATGTTTCTGAATGACCAATATCCAAGTGTCTCTGCCTGTGAAATTCCAACATTCAACAGGAGAAAGTTATTTGAGGATAAAGGTATTCTCAAGGGCTCTACGAAGGAATGGAAATCAGAAATAAAACGTGTTCTTTTGGATCAAATTTCCGCAAATTCCTTCAGAAATGGCAGAGCAGCCCTGGTGATCTGTGAAACTATCAACAAAGTCAATGATCTGCATGAAGAGCTAAAAGACAGCATCCCAGGTGAAGTCCTGGTCTATGCACGCAGTGACACAAACAGCTTGAGTGTGATAGGTAAAAAGCTGAATCCTGGTGATGTCATTCTTGCCACAAACCTTGCGGGACGTGGGACAAATATTAAAGTCACAGACGAGGTGAATGAAAATGGAGGATTATTTGTGATCCTCTCCTTTCTTCCTGATAATGAAAGAGTTGAACTCCAGGCCTTTGGTCGAACTGCACGCAAAGGTAACCCAGGATCTGCTCAGCTAATTATATCCACTCAACATCTTCAGGACTGTTATAGCACAGTGTCTTTGCTGGGGGAAGCTAAGAACATGAGGGATAGTCTGGCTGTAGAAAAGATTCAGGACATGCAGAATGACATTGATGAGATGGAATTGCGAGAGGACCTGTTTTCTGAGTATTGCAAAACCCTTCAAGAGATTTACAAGAGCACAGATGAAGATGAACAGAAGGCGATTGTTGCCATCATGAATGAGTTCTGGGGGATTTGGCTGCAAGAAAAATCAGAAGAAATTGATAATTTGAAGAGAAGTAAACTGCAGAACAGCTTGAGAGCTGATTTGGCATCTGCAAAAGAGTTAACTCAAAGTCAGAATTCCCCCTCTGCTAGTATTTATCACTACGTCAAGTTTGGGAATGTTGCACTAAAGGACAAAAACTGGAAAGTCAGTGCCAGGCTCTTTGAAAAAGCCACAAAAGAAGATGCAAGTTGGGCAGCCATAGCATTCTACAACCGTTCATACTGCATTATAAAGATGCAATCAGGAGATTATCTCACTCAAGCCATCGGTGATCTGAAGAAGGCCCAGGATTCCCTGAAGTACTTCAGTGAGGAATGCCTGGCTGGCCTGAGCTTTGTAAAAATGTCTTCTCCCAAATCTGATGATGACAAGACAAGTAGCCTTGACAACCAGTTTTCCACCAAGTGCAACCTGCTCAGTTTTCTTGATAAAAATATAAATGATGCCATCAAGAAACTGGAAGAGATTAAAGGAAAGAAGAGGGAAGCTCTTGCGAAAAAAGCTCCGGTCTTCACCCTGGTGTCAGAAGCTGAAGAAGAGCTCCAAATGGAAACATTCAATCTCTACGATCGGGGTCTGAAATATATCTTTTCTGTGGAAGAGGAGCCTCGTTTCCCATGGGAAGCACTGGTGGTGTTCCTTCTCGGAGTTGCACAGATTGTCGGAGGGGCATTGCTCACTGCATTTACATTTGGTACACTAGCCAATGTTGGTATGGGACTCATCACTGAAGGAATCTCAGACTGCATCACTGGCATAGAGTCAATGATAACTGGTGAATTCAGCTGGAAATCATGGGCAATAGATAAAGCCATTTCCATTGGCGTCTCTCTCATTGGGTTTGGAATTGGAAAGCTGGTTGCAAAGGGCTTCAAAGCTGCTAAGATGGCAGTTAAGGGATTTGGCAAACAGTTGAAGGCAATGCCAAAGTTATTTGCAAGCCAGGCCAAAGAGGGCTTCAGTGCTACTATGAAGACCAATATGAAGAATGTAGTAAAATATACTGCTAAAAGAATAGTAGAGGACACTGCTATGTATGGGATTGGGAAGGCAGAGGATGAAATAATCAAACAAATACTAGAGCAAATAAAAAAAGATGTGAAAAAGGGAATCCTTGAAGAAGTGAAATCCAATATGGGAAAAGAGCCCCTGCGTTCATTAACTGATTCAATCATACTCTCCCAGATCGAGAGTAAACAGGGATTTAATGAGCTCATGCAAGATGACATAATGAAGAAGAGATTATTGGCCATTTTCACACAGCTAAGCACAACTGCATTAGAGCCCTACTCCACAGACCTGAGCTGGCAGAACAAGCTAAACTCATCCATTGTCAAAGTGATGGATGCTTTAAAGAAAGATGCTGGAGATAAAATGAAAGCCATTCTGACTACTATCCATGTGGCCCATATGGGAGTACTGGCAGCAGATGCTGTCGCTTCAGTGGTCACCCTCGCAGATAAATATTTCACAGGTCTGGGTAAAGGGCTGCAAGGGTTTCTAAGTAAAATGACTAGAAAAGTGAACACAGGTGACCTATCAGATTCAGACAAGAAGGCTCTGAATGACTTCAGACAGCGTATAATCGACAGCGTCAGCACTTTACTGGCAAAAACTTTAGTGGATGTGTTTCACCAGAAGTTCTCCAGCCATCTTGTTAATAAAATTAAAGGTGAAATAAATGGCGTCATTAGAAACCAGGTAAAGTCAGGCTTAAAGATTAAGAGAACAGAGGATAAGCTCCCAGGGCAGGCCGGTGCACATGCTTCAACCAAGCCAGGAGGTAAGGCAGGTGGTTCCAGGTCCAGTCAGCAGTCAAAGTCACATGCTGTAAAGGTCAAGAATTCAGAAAATACTGGGAGCGAGGTCGATATCAGAGTCCTGTCAGAAGTCACTGGCACTAAAGTTGTGATCTTAACAGCAGGTAAAGATGGAAAGCTTGCCAAGATGCAGGAGATCAACCCAAAAACTAAGGATGCCAGTCAAACCGTGACACTGGTCTACAGGCCGAAGAGTGACCAACACCCAGATGGACATTACGATGTGCTCATCAATAACAAGACAGTGAGTGTAGAGAAAGGTGACCTTTATCTCGCTGTGGCCCGCGGCATGAAACCAGACTCCAGTGATGATGACATTACTTCTGCAGCAACTGACCTGCGGACTAAGGAGGCTGAGGCCCTTGAGAAAAACCCAAGCCTCTGGGAGCCATTTCTCCTGCGTGATGAATGGATTAAAGAACTGATAACAACTTCCTCGTTCAGAGCAGAAGGAGCTGCAGAATCACAGGATTCAGTAAAACAAAACAAAAAACATTTTCAGAACATTATGAAGGAGGAAAGTGAGAAAGTGAAAGAACAATCTAATGCAAATGACAAAGATGGAACTCCAAACATCAGCAATGGACGTAAGCAGCCTTCAAAGAAGAGTATATTGATAGCTGGACACTTTAACAAAGACAGCAAATTAAGTAAATTGATGTTTGAAGTTGCCACAGATTCATCTGATCATGCAAAATGTCAGCTTCCAGTTGTTTATGCGCCACATGAGCGACATCATAAGTTCCCAACTGCAGAATCTCCAGAGTTCAAGAAGTTATTGTCTCAAACCATCAGCAAGGATGACGTTGAGGTGACCTTCAAACTGACAATCCTTGGTGCAATGCCAACATTTATGCTGGAAAGAAAACGTTTTCTGAATGAAGACATGAGTCTGACCAGATTGGACTCTTTTGAACACAATTTTCCAAAGTACACAAAAAAAATGGTAAACACGTGGTTCAAACTCCTGGAAGGCAAAACGGATCTCATGACACCAGACACTAAGCAAACACTTGAAGACTGGATATCTAGTAAAGGATACCTTGATCCAAATGATCCTGCCAGGAAGCAAATCATCACTCACTTATAAAAAAGGTAATATCACATCTAAATCTCACGGTAATTTTTTTTTGGATAAAAAGCTATATTTTTACTAAGAGTTTCATCACAAAATTACGTAAATGATAAGCTGTACGATCCTCAACGGACCACATTTTGAGATGAGACATGCATTTCTTCATGTGTGCTTCATGTGGGCCATTGAATCGTTTTATATGTGGCACATGTTCTCCTCTTGTGTTTATCTACAGCAGCTGTAGCCACTCATGAGCAGGGGACTGGCCAGAGCATGTTAAAGGGGACTGCCAGAGGATGTTAAAGGCCAGATAAACTGCAGATGAGTGGCTCTACAGGAAGATGTTCCCCCTCCCTTCCCTCCTTTTGTTGACCCGCCTTCATCTGACCAGCTGCGATATGTAATGTTTCAAAATGGCAACTATACAGCTGGGGGCTCTTGTTTATATATATGATCAACTGTGTCTGTGATTAGGATTTAATAACCTCTGATTTAACAACCAAATTTTAGTTCCCTCAAGAGTCTCACAAAAGATGGTTGAATGAAGGGGTTAGGGGTTAGGGGTTAGGGTTAGGGTTAGGGTTATGTGTAATACCAGAGAGCTCATGAAATGTTCTGATTTATCAGACCCATCCATTTCCTGCTGAAGCAAATGCTAGCTAGCCCTTTGTCCAATCAGAAACAAGAACGACTAAAACTGCCCTGCCCGCAGAACAGCTTTCATCCATGCAGCTCCGCCCCCAAGCTGCCCCTGACTCCACCCCCATGTGTGAGCTGTCAATCTGGCAGAGTCTGCCCACTTCTGAATTTATATGATCTACATATATTCATAACATGTCTATATATTTGGGTGCATTGTGAGCACTGTTTGCGACATCCACTTTAATTAGTATACATGGTGTTTTTACCAGCATGTCGGACTCCTGCAACACTGCAGTACACAAAATTGGCTTTCAAATAATGATGGATCACGGGGAAAAAAAGGAGTGCACAGTTTGAAAAGCTTTTTCTATACTGTCCTCCTTTATTAAAAAATAATGAATTAATTATAGAATACACTTTCTTTTTCTTATTCTGATACATTTACATTGGGGATGCTTTTATTTCTGGGTGAATTAAATGTGCATGTTTCATAATGTAGTAACATCTGTTTGATGTAGTTGCTTGTAACTTGCAAGATGGCCTCTCCCAGAGATGAATCATATAAACGCAGGCATAGAATCTTACTGTAGAATCACAAGGGATGTGGGATGTGGGATGTGGGATGTGGGAAAAGTGATGTATTGCTCCTTCATTGAATACCTGATTTCATTTCCATATTAAACTTCATTTAAAGATCTCTTGTTTTGTTTGTCAGTTCATTTGAATTTAATGTATTTGTACAGTGCTTTCTCAGAGACATTATCATAAGGACACTTTCCAGTAGGAATACAATTCAGCAATTGGACAAAAAACCAGGCCTTGAAGAGAGTGAGAATTCAAGGAAATCAGCATTTTCTGAGAAAACCCCTCAACACACAACAGATAATCCTTTATACAAATCCTCAACACACACCACAGAGCTATGACAGTTAAATTGACCACACACAATCGACAAATAGATTTATTTGATACTGTCACATACAAGGGACCCTCGTTTCCCCAAACACACACTTTAGAAACAATTATTTTCTTTAAAGACACACTTGCGCTTTTGTGCAAAAACAGCCTACCCTACACACTTAATCAAGGGCCTGTTCAATCACAATTGCTCAGTTTCAACAGGATTTGCACACAGAGCACAGATTTTGAAGAGGCTATTTAAACCCGAGGGGGTATTGCAGAACTTTCCTTAGACAGGTCCGGACAACCTTTACCACAAGACAACAAGACACACGGAAAATCTTTCCGCTGAGCACCATCTACTCAGAAATGTAAAAAACGCATACGTACACTCACCGAGCACTTTATTAGGAACATTTTTACTTTATTACACATACTTAGTCATGCGATGACCTAATCAGCCAACTGTGTGTGGCAGCAGTGCAATGCATACAATCATGTAGATATGGATCAGGATGAATCAATAAAAACACAGGCGTGTTGCATTTGAATTATTTTTCTTTAGTTACATTTCTGCAAAATACAGACAGACATAGTACACGTTACTTTCTGTGCAATCTTTCAGCCTTAACTGTGGTACAATGTGTTTCCAGTTTACAGAGTTTTACAACTCACAACATAACAAAAATGCATTCACAAAATATTACTTAAAATATTTCAGTACTACTGTATACACAGCCGGGCGATTAGTGATTTCAGCGCACACTTAAAATGTCCACAGTTCCCACGCAATGTCCATACGAGTCCCAGTAATTGTTACCACATCACAAACTCGTTATCAAAATGAGGAATTGTAGGAATTGTAGGAGCCATTTCAAAGTGGGTTTGAAATTGGCTATGGGAAAGGACACAAAGAGTAGTAGTAGGAAGGGCCTTATCCGAGCAGGGTATTGTGGGAAGTGGAGTTAATTAATAATAGACAAAATCTAACCAAACACAATTTAATAACCCAATGGCCATTAAATTAAGAATTAATGCTATAGCACCACCAACTGGCCAATCAGGAAACTTTAATTATAGAATGTAGCAGCCACCATTCTTAATTACAAATTGTCAAGTGCTTTCACCTGTCCAAACAGAAGTTAAAGACCAGAAGTGGATAAAAATAATAATAATAAAAATCTGAACAAAAACAATAGGGTTCCAGCTGCTTCATAGCTCAGACCCCTAATGATGATAATAATAATAATAATAATAATAATAATAATAATAATAATAATAATAAATAGCACTTTACAATGAGAGAGGGGAACAATGTGCAGCACCTACCTGGGTGATGTGACCACAGCTATAGAAACCTAGATGTCACTCAAAGTATCAAGGCACAGAAATTGGTACCAGTATGAATTGTTTAACAATACCTAGCCCTACTACCCCCAACCTAGCCCCAATACCCCCCAACAGGCTCTACATCCCAACAGAAGCTTTCCAGCCAGCCATGGCTCATTGGAATGAGCCTGTGGCATCCCGGTTATGGATAGCGTCCTGTAACAGTTCTGTATGAATGACAGACACTTTGGATGGTAAATGGCTGGCATTTATAGCACCTTTATCCAAAGCGCTGTACAATTGATGCTTCTCATTCACCCACTCACCCACTCACCCACCAACTGCGATTGGCTGCCATGCAAGGCACCGACCAGCTCATCAGGAGCATTCAGGGGTTAGGTGTCTTGCTCAGGGACACTTCGACACAGCCCGGGCGGGGGATCGAACCGGCAACCCTCCGACTGCCAGGGCAATAATGGGCCATCAGATAGAGCAGCTCTTCAGAGAGGCCTTCAGTGGCAAATATGCTCATGGGAGTGCCTCCTACGCGGACCTGGCAGTTGGACCCATTGAGGTGCAAAACGAGCTTCTTGAAATCTGCCATCAAAACCACCTACAGAATAAGCAAGCTGGTTAATTTTCCAGACTTTGGCCTCAATCAGCAAACTCCACAGGACATAATTCTTGAGGGTGTTGCGCCCATGGAAATTAAGGGTGCGTTCGTGGTTCGGAAATACAGAGCACTGAGAGCACACTGGGACTGAAAAGACGGTTTATCCGAGCGTCTGAACATTCCAATCTAAAAATGGTCGTGGAAAGTGCGATGGTTGCGGCTTGATTGGTACTCTAGCCAGTGTTATTCAACACACATATAAGAGTAGCAAAATGGGTAATAATCATGTTTATACATTATGTGAATTAACCTTAATTTGAACGCATTTTAAAGGATTAAAATGGTAACGTCAGTTAACGAGTATCTACTGTCAACATCACTAACGTTAGCTAACGTAAATGTTAATGTTAACACGATTAACTGACCTTTCGAAAATTAACTGATTTCAGAAAGCTCTATGACGTTGAAATCAGAGCAGATTTTTTTGACTGAATTTACGAACGCAGCCCAAGTGTATGTTAAAATACATCAACATTTTAGCCATTTAGCAGACGCTTTTAAGCCAATTTACAAGTGCATAAATTCCACAATAAGTGAAAAGCATAAAATCCATAAATAGCAAAACACGCATGTAGAGCAAAATGCCTTATTCTCTCAGGCAGATGGAGCTGTTCCAATTTTCTTCATTGTCAATACCTTGGCTTCCAATGATAAAAAATTAAAAAAAACTCATATAATGTTGTGGTGTCTATTATCGTCGAAAAACGATCCATAAATATAGTGATACCTCGAGAAAACGAGGTATTCCGTTTGCCATCAGTTGGCAGAAATAGAAAATTATGTTGTCTTCTAAACCAGATAACAACTCGTAACCTTCGGAATTTTAATTTTTATTATAATTTCAATAAGAGGACGGTAATATTCTCAGGGGTGCTTCCATTACCGTCCACTTCATATTTAAACAGATTTTTAAAAACAAATTCTCGTTTTTAAAAATCTAAAACAAGCTTGTGGCTTCCAGGAAGTGTGCGTCCTAAACAAATCCTGTGTGTAATGCATTACCGCCACCTAGCTGTGACGACAGGGACTGCAATTAACAGGATGGGGGCGCGCAGTTTTCACAAAATAAAGCTCTAAATCAGTTGAATCTAACAACACGAAACCGCTGATGTTATGTTCTGTAGTGAAAATTAAATGCAAGGTGTTGCTAAATATAGGCTACTAGTTGTTAATATAATGCAATGCACAAAGCAAAATGCACAAAAGTCTGATAAAGTCTCATAACAAGGAAAAACAGCACAGCAGCTCACCAATTAATGTCCTAAACATTTCTTTAAACAAAAATGTTTCGTCACAGAAATGCATTGCTATTGTTATTCGATTCGCGCGCGAAGTAAACCTTTACTTTTACTTGACACGCAACAAAATAGCCCTGGAATTTGAAATAATGAATTAAATCTTGATACCGAAATATATGCATATGGGGTAGTGTGCAAAAATGTGGGCACCCCTGATCAAAAAGCCTTTTACTATTCAAAGATAACTTTTTATTTCAAAATAATAAAAAAAGGAAAAGGCCCTTTGCAGAAGTTTGGGAGCCTGTCAGACAGAACTTTATAACTCTTCCTTGGGCAACTAAAACTGCTCCCTCTTCTTGGCAGAACACCTCTAGCTCAGAAATATTCTTCAGCCTCCTTGCATGTACAGCATATTTGTGATCTCTCAACAGATTTTCAATAATATTCAAGTCTGGGGACTGTGGTGACCATTCCAAAACCTTAATCCATCTTTCCTGGAGGTAGTTCATGGTTGATTTCAATGCATGCTTTGGATCATTGTTTTGCTGGAATAACCTCTCTTCAACTTCAATGTCTGGACTGACCTTTGAACATTAGCCTCTAGAATTTCTTGATATTTGGTGGAATTAATTCTTTCTTCCACTTGCACAGTATTTCCTGTCCCCAGCTGCCACACAACCCCCTCTAATAGGCAGCCTGTAGCGTAGTGGTTAAGGTAAATGACTGGGAGACGCATGGTTGGTGGTTCTAATCCCGGTGTAGCCACGATAAGATCCGCACAGCCGTTAGTCTAATCAACTGTAAGTTGCTCTGGATAAGAGCGTCTGCCAAATGCCAATAATGTAATAGATCCACCTCCATGCTTCACAGTTGGCAAGGTGTTCCTACAAAGGCTTCACCCTTTGGTGGTGGCCAAAAAGATACATTTTGCAAATTGTGAGATTTGCCCTGCCCAATTTATAATTAAGCATTATGCAATGGATAGGTCAGGTCCTTTGTCTCTATTGGCCAGTTTGCGTTCCAGCCATGCCAATATCCACGATATACATACAGCTAAGTGAAATGTTCACACATCTTTTGATAACATAACATAATGTCAGCCCAGCAATGCTCACCTTTTCCTGCCCCTAAGTGTACCTGCTGCCCTGTAGCGTAGTGGTTAAGGTACATGACTGGGACATGCAAGGTCGGTGGTTCGAATCCCGGTGTAGCCACAATGAGATCTGCACAGCCGTTGGGCTCTTGAGCAAGGTCCTTAACCCTGCATTGCTCCAGGGGAGGATAGTCTCCTGCTTAGTCTAATCAACTGTACGTCGCTCTGCTATGCAGCTATGCATCAGATTCCATAGGAAATGTATACGGGTCCATACGGATGGACGTGCGTTCGAGGGATATTCAATATATTGTGCATTCTAGGGTTAGTGATGTCATTGCACTTACAAACGGAAGTTAATTAACATACTGCATGAGCATTGGAAGAACTTGTGTATGGTGAGTTCATACAGTTGATAGAGGGATGGGACAATCTCACAATATCATTCAATACGTGATATGGGGTTCAAGATTTAATAGAACCACATTACGAGGTAGTAAATATAAGTTCAATGACAGCAAAGTCTGACTGCAGAATTATGTTTATTTCTGAGACACAAATCTTTCTAGCAATGGCATTGGTTTGGTAGAATATACACAACAAATAATAAAAAATAAAATAGAGCTAATATCACCATACATTTTTCTGACCCACGGTAAGTATTTTTCAGAATTTATATTGCGATATAGGCTACTATATTGAATTTTGATATATTTTCCCATCCCTAGTTCATATCTATGACTTGTTATTGCTTTGTGAATTAACATAGTGATTTTGACACATCCAGTGTTTGGAATAAAAATAATAATGTGACTTTAATGAATCGCAAATGTGACTCTTAAAACAGTAGTTGATGGGCTGTCTTGAAACAAGTTCCGACGGCTAAAAAAAAAACTCCTAGAAAAGAGGCAATGTGGCTTCTGTTTCCGATAGTAATTTTGCTTAATTTCTTTGCAAAATACCTTATTTTAAGATTTGCTTACCATGTAAGAAAGAAATCAAATACGGTATTCTTAAAACAATCTTCATCATCTTACACAAGCACCTTTTGCTTTATTCTCAAATAATTTACTAGTTCAGTAAGAAGTTATGGCCAGATACAAGATAAGTCCTGTAAGTCTTGCCAAGATCAGGAGTTTTTGTAGTGTGCAGTACTGTGCAAAATTCTTAGGCACTTGCACAACATTCTATACAGAAAAGATTCTTTCAAAAATAATTCAATGAAAGGTCTTACATAAACGTACTATACATTTTACATTACATTTTAGTAATTTGGCAGAATAGTTAAAAACTGAATCAAATCAATATTTTTTTGTGACCATCCTTCGGTGTTAAAACTGCATCACTTCTCTGAGATGGCCAACGCTGTCCTGCAGTTCTATAAGACAGTTCTATCAGCAGGGAGGTTGTTCCACGCATGTTAGAGAACTTGCCACAGTTCTTCTGCAGACTTTGGTTGGCTCCTTGCTTCTGATCTCAGACAGCCTTGATCAAGTTTTTATGTAAAAAGTAATCAATTTCTTACAGTAATATGTTAAATTAAATGTCTTAATGAAATATTTTGGAAAATTAATATTTGAAAATCTCAAATGTGTTTTTTTATACTAACACACACAAAAAATAAACATATATATAAATATATATATAAATATATATATATATATATATATATATATATATATATACATATAATAAAGTCTAGGGTGCCTAGGACTTCTACATAGTACTGTACATTGGTGCAAACTGATCCAGTTGTAAGCCAGAAGAATTCAGGAGAGAATCTTGGTTGAAAAAAAAAGTTTTAATCAAATTACCAGGCTCTCATTGAACACGAATACAAAATTGAAGAATCACTTTATGATCAAAATGGTTATTTCATAGAATATAATATGTAAATAATACGTAATAAATCTACCGTTAAGTCTCAATAAGTTTCATAAAGGTCTCAAAAAGCTTGTATCTCATGAGAATCACCAGATCCTGTGTTAGAAGTGCAGTGCCAGTTTGAGGTTCTGTAAGGGCCACACTCTCTTTTCTATGCAGTAAACACATGATCTCATACAGGCTGTATACAGTAAACACATGATCTCATACAGGCTGTATACAGTAAACACATGATCTCATACAGGCTGTATACAGTATACACATGATCTCATACAGGTGGGTATACATTATACACATGATCTCATACAGGCGGGTATACATTATACACATGATCTCATACGGGCTGTATACAGTATACACATGATCTCATACAGGCGGGTATACATTATACACATGATCTCATACGGGCTGAAACATATTAATCTAATTCACCCACAAATAAAAATTCCCCAGCATAAATCTATCAGAATTAAAAAATAATACCAACTTTTAATTGTACACTCAGTAGAGTGTATAATTATACACATGTGGCAGCAACTAATGCATAAAAGCATGCAGACATGGTGACCAGACCACATTTCAGAATGATAAAGTGGCCTGTAGCATAGTGGTTAAGGTACATGACTGGGACATGCAAGGTCGGTGGTTTGAATCCCGGTGTAGCCACAATAAGATCCGCACAGCCGTTGGGCCGTTGAGCAAGGCCCTTAACCCTGCATTGCTCCAGGGGACGATTGTCTCCTGCTTAGTCTAATCAACTGTATATCACTCTGGATAAGAGTGTCTGCCAAATGCAAATAATGTAATGAAATGTAATGTTAATGGTAATGATTGTTGGTGCCAGACAGGGTGGTTTCAGAACCTCAGAAACTGCTGATCTCCTGTGATTTTCATGCAGTCTCTAGAGATTGCAGAGAATGGTGCCAAAAACAAAAAGCATCCGGTGAGCAGCAGTTCTACGAGCAAAAAGCATTGTCGAGAGCATATTTAAAGCATATAGATAGGTCAGACTGGTGACAGTAGGAATGTGACAGTAATGCAAATAACCACACATTACAACAGTGGTATGCAGAAGTGCATCTCTGAAAAAACAATGCTTCAAACCTCTAAGTGGATAGGCTACATCATCAGAAGACCAATAAGTCTAAAAAATAAGTATATTAAATTCCTAAAAAGTGCTCACTGAGTGTATATATAAATAAAGGACAGTACAGTAAAACTCATTCAGGATGCACTGTGCACTGCTCTGCTGTGCTGGTAAAACACCCATGAGAAGTGTAATTAAGTTTTAATGAACGTGGATGTTGCAGTTTTTAATTTAATCAAATTCATCTACATATTAGTTTATGGGTTTTGCAGCAGTGATTAATCATGTTAGCTGACCCATTCATATCTTTCTTCAATTATAGTTCACTGTAATCTTAATTAAATATGAATCATTCTCAATAATGAATCAGTGCACATTTAAAGGTATATCATGGTGGTTGGATGTGACACTTGCCAGTTGTCTTTAGGCAACAACAAAACAAATGTACCAAATGGTTTTTTTTTATTCAGTCATTTAAATGTATTTAAAAACTTTTTTTTTAAAAATTCTAAGTTTCCCACTATAAAATTAGCTACAATTGACAGACCGTGCTCCCACTTTCCACACATTGTTGTTTGTTACCATGGCTACCTCCATGATATGCACTCATCTTGGGAGACGCATCCTCTGGCCAGTCCCCTTTAACATCCTCTGGCCAGTCCCCTTTAACATCCTCTGGCCAGTCCCCTTTAACATCCTCTGGCCAGTCCCCTGCTCATGAGTGGCTACAGCTGCTGTAGATAAACACAAGAGGAGCTCAAATAAATGCATGCATGCTGTATAGAATTACTTTTTAAATGTAATTTCAGTAGAAGACAGTTTATCCTTTGTCTATCTTTTATAAACATTTAGATGTGATATTACCTTTTTTATAAGTGAGTCATGATTTGCTTCCTGGCAGGATCATTTGGATCAAGGTATCCTTTACTAGATATCCAGTCTTCAAGTGTTTGCTTAGTGTCTGGTGTCATGAGATCCGTTTTGCCTTCCAGGAGTTTGAACCACGTGTTTACCATTTCTGTAGCATGCTTTGGAAAAGTGGATTTAAAAGAGTCCAATCTGGTCAGACTCATGTCTTCATTCAGAAAATGTTTTCTTTCCAGCATAAATGTTGGCATTGCACCAAGGATTGTCAGTTTGAAGGTGCCCTCAACATCATCCTTGCTGATAGTTTGAGCCAATAACGTCTTGAGCTCTGGAGATTCTGCAGTTGGGAACTTATGATGTCGCTCATGTGGCGCATAAACAACTGGAAGCTGACATTTTGCATGATCAGATGAACCTGTGGCAACTTCAAACATCAATTTACTTAATTTGCTGTCTTTGTTAAAGTGTCCAGCTGTCAATATACTCTTCTTTGAAGGCTGGTTATGTCCATTGCTGATTTTTTGAGTTCCATCTTTGTCTTTTGCATTCGATTGTTCTTTCACTTTCTCACTTTCCTCCTTCATAATATTCTGAAAATGTTTTTTGTTTTGTTTTACTGAATCCTGTGATTCTGCAGCTCCTTCTGCTGTGAACGAGGAAGCTGTTATCACTTCTTTAATCCATTCATCACGCAGGAGAAATGGCTCCCAGAGGCTTGGGTTTTTCTCAAGGGCCTCAGCCTCCTTAGTCCGCAGGTCAGTTGCTGCAGAAGTAATGTCATCATCACTGGAGTCTGGTTTCATGCCGCGAGCCACAGCGTGATAAAGGTCAGCTTTCTCTACACTCACTGTCTTGTTATTGATGAGCACATCGTAATGTCCATCTGGGTGTTGGTCACTCTTCGGCCTGTAGACCAGTGTCACGGTTTGACTGGCATCCTTAGTTTTTGGGTTCATCTCCTGCATCTTGGCAAGCTTTCCATCTTTACCTGCTGTTAAGATCACAACTTTAGTGCCAGTGACTTCTGACAGGACTCTGATATCGACCTCGCTCCCAGTATTCTCTGAATCCTTGACCTTTTCAGCATGCGACTTTGACTGTTTACCTGAACCTCCAGCCTGTGCATTTATTGGCATGTGTGCAATATATGTACGATTCTGCCCAGCTTTGAGCATGTTCTCCGTTTGCACAGTCATTAAACCCAAGTTCACATATTTCCCAATGACTCCATTTGCTTCACTTTTAGCAAAAGAAACAATATGAGTGGAAAACTTCTGGTGAAACACTTTCATTAAAGTTTTTGCCAGTAAAGTGCTGATGCTGTTGACTATATCCTGTCTGAAGTCATTCAGAGCTTTCTTGTCTGAATCTGATAGGTCACTTGCCTTCACTGAGCTTTTTTGATTTTGAAAATCTGTCAGCCCTTCACCCAGACCTGTGAAAAACCTACCTGACAGAGTGAGCACTGCAGCCAGAGCTTCTCCTCCCAGTGCTCCCATATGGACCAGTTGGATACCAATCAGAATTTTTTCAGTAATTCCTCCAGCTTCTTTCCTAACAGTGTCAATCACATTTGAGATAGAGGAGTTTAGCTTGTTCTGCCAGCTCAGGTCTGCAGAGTAGGGCTCTAATGCAGTTGTGCTTAGCTCTGTGAAAATGGCCAATAATTTCTTCTTCATTATGTCATCTTGCATGAGCTCATTAAATCCCTGTTTACTCTCGATGTGGGAGAGTATGATTGAATCAGTTAATGAACACAGGGGCTCTTTTCCCATATTGGACTGTACTGCATTGAGGATTCCCATCCTCACTGCCTTTTCTATTTCTTCAAGTATTTTGTTAATTATTTCATCCTCTGCCTTCCCAATCCCATACATAACAGTGTCCTTTACTATTCTTTTAGCAGTATATTTTACTACATTCTTCATATTGGTCTTCATAGTAACACTGAAGCCCTCTTTGGCCTGGCTGGCAAAGAACTTTGGCATTGCCTTCAACTGTTTGCCAAATCCCTTAACTGCCATTTTAGCAGCTTTGAAGCCCTTTGAAACCAGCTTTCCAATTCCAAACCCAATGAGAGAGACACCAATAGAAATGGCTTTATTTATTGCCCATGATGTCCAGCTGAATTCACCAGTTATCATTGACTCTATGCCAGTGATGCAGTCTGAGATTCCTTCAGTGATGAGTCCCATACCAACATTGGCTAGTGTACCAAATGTAAATACAGTGAGCAATGCCCCTCCGACAATCTGTGCAAGTCCGAGAAGGAACACCACCAGTGCTTCCCATGGGAAACGAGGCTCCTCTTCCACAGAAAAGATGTATTTCAGACCCCGATCGTAGAGATTGAATGTTTCCATTTGGAGCTCTTCTTGATCATCTGACACCAGGGTGAAGACCGGAGCTTTTTTCGCAAGAGCTTCCCTCTTCTTTCCTTTAATCTCTTCCAGTTTCTTGATGGCATCATTTATATTTTTATCAAGAAAACTGAGCATTTTGCACTTGGTGGAAAACTGGTTTTCAAGGCTACTTGTCTTGTCATCATCAGATTTGGGAGAAGACATTTTTACAAAGCTCAGGCCAGCCAGGCATTCCTCACTGAAGTACTTCAGGGAATCCTGGGCCTTCTTCAGATCACCGATGGCTTGAGTGAGATAATCTCCTGATTGCATCTTTATAATGCAGTATGAACGGTTGTAGAATGCTATGGCTGCCCAACTTGCATCTTCTTTTATGGCTTTTTCAAAGAGCCTGGCACTGAAATCCCATTTATTTTCCTGCAGTGCAACATTCCCAAACTTGACGTAGTGATAAATACTAGCAGAGGGAGAATTCTGACTTTCAGAAAGTTTTTTTGCAAATGCTAAATCAGCTCTCAAGCTGTTCTGCAGTTCACTTCTCTTCAATTGATCAATTTCTTCTGATTTTCTTTGCAGCCAAATCCCCCAGAACTCATTCATGATGGCAACAATTGCCTTCTGTTCATCTTTATCTGTATTCTTGTAAATCTCTTGAAGGATTTCACAGTATTGTGAAAACAGGTCCTCTCGCAATTCCATCTCATCAATGTCCTTCTGCATGTCCTGAATCTTCTCTACTGCCAGACTATCCCTCATGTTCTTAGCTTCCCCCAGCAAAGAAACTGTGCTATAACAGTCCTGAAGATGTTGAGTGGATATAATTAGCTGTGCAGATCCTGGTTTGCCTTTGCGTGCAGTTCGACCAAAGGCCTGGAGTTCAACTCTTTCATTCTCAGGAAGAAAGGAGAGGATTACAAATAATCCTCCATTTTCATTCACCTCGTCTGTGACCTTAATATCTGTCCCACGTCCCGCAAGGTTTGTGGCAAGAATGACATCACCAGGATTCAGCTTTTTACCTATCACACTCAAGCTGTTTGTGTCACTGCGTGCATAGACCAGGACTTCACCTGGGATGCTGTCTTTTAGCTCTTCATGCAGATCATTGACTTTGTTGATAGTTTCACAGATCACCAGGGCTGCTCTGCCATTTCTGAAGGAATTTGCGGAAATTTGATCCAAAAGAACACGTTTTATTTCTGATTTCCACTCTACATTTGAGGTTGTGAGAATACCTTTAACCTCAAATAACTTTTTCCTGTTGAAAGATGGCATTTCACAGGCAGAGAGACTTGGATATTGTTCATTCAAAAACATCATGTCTGAGGCGCTCCCAAGGGTCCCGGTCAGTCCATATATTTTCCCATTGTACTTCCCAAAAAAGGAGAGATTGGACTGGTAGTTTGTCACTGCTGACATTGTGTTTATTCTGATTTGGTGTTTGATCTCCACAAATTGTTGCAGACCATCACCCCATTTCTTATTCATTTCAACAATACCAGTTGATTTGAAATCTACAGGATAGATGTGGTCATCTTCCACAACATATTCACGTCCTTTCTTCAGTCTCATGGCCAGAAAGGCATTCTGAACCCATGTTGCCAATTTGTGCTCCACCAGATCTTTCAGGAATCCAGGGATGTTGATTTTCTTTGAATTATTTTCACTTGGAGTGTAGTGCAGCTGATCGAATATTAATTCTGCAATGGGGTCAATGAGAATTTCTTCTGAATCATAGAGAGGACAACACAAGCCATCACCTAAAACAAGAAACTTAAGGTTTTGAATGATCTGTTTGCTCAGGCCATGCTTTTTCAGACTAAGAGATCCACTGTCATCTAAAGTGAAAACTGTAAACCCATAGGGGACATAGTCCTCGATTTCATGGAATAAATTTATTTGAACATCCTGAGTCACAGTTTTCAGTTTTGCAAGAATGGCATCTTTATCGCTTTTGTAGATCACCTCCGTAAATCCTTTCGGGACAATGTTGCATTCTTCAGCAATCTGCAAAATGTCCATTGGGTCATCGATTTCAGTTCCCTCGGTGTTCATTGAGTCAAATATGGCCTTGTAGAATGAAACAGGGGGACCACATATGAGTGTCTGGTATCCTGTGGACAGGATATGATACTGGCATACATGGGCCCAGATCATGGTCAGAATAATGTTAAGGTGCTGCAGGGCAGACATGGAACTGGACAGGTAGGTCACCTGTATTCCCTGGTCTAGAAGCAGCAAGTCCACTTCATCGATTATGATGCACTCATACCTGCGATCAGGTCTCACGTCCTTCATCTCAAATGTCTGGCGAAGGTGGTCTGCAGCATAGGTCTCAACAGTTCCATAGATTATATCCTTCTCGTAGCATTTCTTTCGATCTGCATCTTTGGTTTTATTCGTGTTTGTGTCCACTGTGAGGCCAAAGTAGCTGAAGAAATCAGCACATTCCTCTGCATCCCTTTGACATAACACAGGAGAGCTGGAGATCACATCTACTTTTTCACCCCTGAGAGCACGCAGTGCTGCAAACATACCTACCACAACAGACTTCCCTTCTCCAGTGCCCATCTGCAAGAGCTTTCCATTGTCAGCCAAGGCTAAGAAGCACCAGCTTGTCATTTGAGTGCCTCTGGGCCAAAAACTACCCCCAGTTAGATGATGGTGCACAGCATTGCACAAGACAGCCAGGATCTCCTGCAGGTCTTCTGTTTTCATGCTGTGGCTCAGACTCCGAGCTCGCTGTACATCTGTGTGGTTCTTAATTTCACCAGTTTTAATCAGGTCTTGTACATGCTTTACTACAGTGTATGATTTCTCCAGGGTTTCTTCATCAAGGTCTTTCATGTCCCTGATTTCATCAAAGAGAGTATCAAGACATTTTTCTTTCTCTGCTTCGCAGCTATGTTTTAAGTGCAGAATCAGATCCTGGGTTCCTGATGAATCTGTGAGCTGAAGGAGAGATTGGTTGTTCTCATCTTTCCATTCAGAAGATATTTGATATGTTGTCATCAAATGTAAAACCTTCATAATGGAAATAAATCTTTCATCTTGATGGTGAGAAGTTAATGTTCCAAGGAGATCTAAGGTCTCTTTGGGTGACCAAAGGCTCTGGGCCACAAGATTTAACACCATCTGCAGAAGTTTTTTACCAGTTTGTGAGGCTTGGAATTGGATTGCACAGTCAAGTAAACTCTCAAAGCACCATTTCACTATGGGAGAATTGCTCTTTTTCATTGTTTCCACTTCATCGGCAATGGCTTTCAGGAGGGTCTCAAAAAAGGTGAGAACAAACACATCTGGAGAAGGTAATTTATTCCCAGTCAGAGTTTGTGAGAGGGGCATGACCCTCATCTCTACATGGTCTTTCAGGTCAGCATGGAGCACCTGGAAGACTGCCCCCAGGAAACTGTGCCTCACTTCCATTTCCTCACTGGAACATTTACCCATGAGGCTTTGCAGCTCCTCTGCTACAAACCCCAGGGCTTCATTGTCCTTGAGTCTTGAAAAGTTCAGATTATGGCCAGCAGTCAGGCATCCTTTCTCAATGATGAACCCACGAACTAAGTGAGTGCGTCTTGCTTCCATTACCTCAAAGCCATACTGAAAGTAATCAGTGACAAAGTCCTCAATGCCACCATACACAATGTCTGCTTCATAAAGCTCACTATATGACTCATTTGTATTTCTCCTGTTTGTGTTGAGTGAAATTCCAAGAACCTTGTAGAAATCAGACCACTCCTTGGTTTCCTGCTCTGAAAGAGCACCAGAGCTCAGCACAATATCTAGTTTGTTTCCCGTGCAGATTTGCACAGCTGCTATCATGGCTGTGACACATGGGTCCTCTTCAAACCCAACCAGCTTTACTGGTTGGCTTTTCTCAGTCAGCACTGCTGCACTCCAGTGCATCATCTGATTCCGGGATGGCCACCAGCCTTTTGTGTGGAAAACTGCTTTGCAGAGTTGAGTCAGTATTTCTTGGAAATCATCATCTTGCATGTTCTCAATTTTATAGTCACGTTTTAAAATGTGTGCATCTCCTGGGTCATTTTGTGAATACTGCAGACTGGTAGAAGTGATGTTTGTGATGTTCAGTACCCTCTTTAACACAGGTTCATCCAAATTCCAGTGCATCATAAATTCTGCTACACCTCCAGGAAGATCAGAACTTTGGCTTTTGAGGGCCTGTAGGAAAGTTGTGTAGAAATCCTCAGGGCCAGAGAAGTCAATAGCCTCAATGAGAGATCGTTCAGAGTCATCAGTCCATGATGGAGATACATCATACACTTGCATTAAAGTACATATTTTAGTTATTGAAGCATCCTCTGCATTTCTTTTTGAAAACCCTTTGAGGAGAGCCAATACCTCTGTAGGTTTCCATCCATTTGTTTGTGCAAGTCTGAGGTGCATTTCTGCAACTTCTTTGTGGGCTTCTTTGCCATTGAGATGTGTGAGTGTGGAAAACAGCAGCCTCAAGCACTGGATTTCCATCTTTAAAACAAAAACTGAGGCCATTCCGACTACATTATTTAGTGACTCAGTGAGAGTGCAGAGGAAGTTTAGAACAAAGAGGGTCTCAGCAGAAAGGTCTCCCTCAGCCCATTGTTTGGCGATGTGCACTGCACCAGAGTCATCATCCTCAGTGAAAAGGTGCACAACGGTCAAATAGAGGGCTTGAGTGAGCAAGAAATTCTCAAAAACATTATCCGCTGTTTTGCTGATGGTTTGCACCAGGGACTGCATCTGATTAGAGACACTTTGCAGGGAAGGTCCCTCAGATGTCTCCAGAGACAGGACACACAGCTGTGTGAGAAGAACCTGTGCATGCTGTAACGTTCTGAGAGGGGGACGGCCATCTCTCCATTTCTCAAACAGAAGGCTGTCCAGGGCTGATATAATCTGGGCCATCTGATCATCAGGCAGCTGGTTGAGACTGAGGCTTGTTATTGGGACGTCACATTGGGATGAGAGGACTTCTAGGAGATCATTGCTGAATTCGTCTGGTTCATCAGGCGAAAACTCATCCAGCTGCTGTTTCAGTACAGATTGCTTTCGTTCAAATTCCACTGACTTCCTGCTCAGTTGTTGCTGTTGCTGTTGCTGTTCAGCACGTTGTTTTGATTTTTGCAGTTTTTGGCTCAGTTTTTCTCTTCTTTGCCTCTCCTCCTGCTCTCTCTGCCTTTGCTCTCTCTCTCTTCTTTGCCTCTCCTCCTGCTCTCTCTGCCTTTGCTCTCTCTCTCTTCTTTGCCTCTCCTCCTGCTCTCTCTGCCTTTGCTCTCTCTCTCTTCTTTGCCTCTCCTCCTGCTCTCTCTGTCTGATTGGCCTATAAAAGCAGTCGTTACAGAAGTAATCAGAATAGCCAACCTGCCGGAAGTATACACCTCCATTGAATGCAAATACTTCTCTGCCATCAATATGATATCTAGTGAAATCATCGAAGCGTTGGCATGGGGGCAGTACTTTCCAGCATGAGGCACACCTCAGACTGTCCCCCATATTACTTTCTGAGGGTTGGTTCCCCATTTTTTATTCTTCAAAAGCTATGTTGTGGTTTCTTTTTGTACAGCAATTTTCTGAAAGATATAAAGAAAATAATTTCATGAGTAACCTTATAGTTAACTCAAGGGAACAGTTCACCCTGAGACTTTAGGCCATATTGCCCAGTCAAAACCCAACATACGTATCCAAGATACACTCACCGAGCACTTCATTAGGTATTTATTAGACTTCTACTGCTGTAGCCTATCCACTTATAGTTATGTTACGTTGTATGGTCAGAGATGCTTTTCTGCATACAACTGTAATGTGTGGTCATTTGCGTTACTGTCACCTTCCTGTCAGCTTTGACCAGTCAGGCTATTCTCCTCTGACGTCTCTCATTAACAAGGTGTTTCTATCTGCAGAACTGCTGCTCACTGTTTTTTTGTTTTTGCACCATTCTTTGCAAACTCTAGAGACTAGTGTGTCTGAAAATCCCAGGAGATGAGCAGTTTCTGAGATACTCAAGCCATCTGCCACCAACAATCGTTCCATAATAAGTAGGTGTAATAAAGTAAAAATGTTCCTAATAAAGTGCTCGGTGAGTGTATATTGCACATTACAGGTTGAGAAGAACAAAATCCCAGTCAGTGCATCCAAAAGTCCTTCAACATACCTCTCATTCACCCAGTGCATGGGGGGTGCCACCATTCCACAGAGATACAGATTCACAGAGCTGAAATCTAGTCTCTCCACTTACTTAATTCATTAAGTTAATCAGTTAATGGTGCTAGCATGGCATTTACAGTGCAGTCTGTACATTTACATCCATATCAGGTGATCATGATGATGTAGAATTTGCCTTTTTATACATTACATTACATTAATGGCATTTGGCAGACGCTCTTATCCAGAGCGACGTACAGTTGATTTGACTAAGCAGGAGACAATCCTCCCCTGGAGCAATGCAGGGTTAAGGGCCTTGCTCAAGGGCCCAACGGCTGTGTGGATCTTATTGTGGTTACACCGGGAATCGAACCAACGACCTTGCAGGTCCCAGTCATATACCTTAACCCCTACGCTACAGGCTGTCCCAATATTCTAGTATAACCTATAGGACAACAGACTGATTCCAGGACCCTCCTAAGACCCATTTGGATATTCCTTCCAGGATAATTCAATTTATTCCAGTACATTAGTCAAATGCACATAAGTATTTGAATCCAAAAGGAATACTATGTTAACCCAGGTCAGTAACCGTGGCAGCAGCCCGGCCCCCCCCCTCACTATACATAGTCCCCCTATTTTAAGGGACCAAAAATAATGGCTAGGGCAGACATAAGAAAGATTTCAGTTTTTTAATTGCCTTTCAAGTCTGTTGTTGGCATTTGTCAACATGAGGACCCAAGTTATACATCATTAAGATCACAGTGAACACTGTTGAGCTCAGTACTTGGAAAGGGGCTGGTAGGTCAATGACTACAGGTAATGACCGGAGAATTATCGTTATAATGAAGAAAAATCTGCGGAAGACTTCACTAGAGAGGCTACACTGCAAGATGCAAACCAAAAAACAGAACAAAGTCTTGGGGACAAATCAGCCTAATATTGACTTGTATCAGAGTAATGGCAAGTGTGGAGGCTAAACAGAAGTGCCAAAGAACAAAACACTTTGAGTAGTTTGAAGACAATATTGAATCAAAGATGACTAGATTTTTTGCATGTTGATTTTTTGTAACGTCAGTCATGCAACAAACTTCCACCACAGCACAGAGAAGCACATAGCTAAAGATGTATTGATTATATTTCCATGTCAAACAAGGGCCTAGTGTAGTTATCCAAAAATATTCACCCTGAAATAAAGGTGACAGTCGGTACCTTAACCCCCTGAAATAAGGTTGACAGTCGGTACTCACTGTCATTGTTTAATTTCAAATCCAATGCACTGGAGTACAGAGCCAAAGGAAAAGCTGAATAATGTTTGGGACAAAGCCTTTTTTTTGTTCTTGATTTGGTTCTGATTTAACCTGTTTGAAGCAGAGAGTTTTACTTTTTTCATGAGCATCTTAGCCTATGTTCATTATTTACTTCTTTTTTTTTCATGTGAGTCAATACACCAGAAGTAATTTAGCTGTTTGTCAAGCTTGGACACTACCTTCCAGTGAAATCCATGCACTACAGTGTGCAAAACTACTTTCTTAATTTCAAGGATATGAAATCATTCAGTGTGACAATTGAAATAATCAAAAATGCAATTTCCTTGTCTACTCTCTTCTACTGTTTCCACTATTCCCTTTATTTAGAACCACAAAAAGAACCATTTTGAAACATGTATCATTGATTGTTTTTTTACAATCAATTTGGTGCTAATCTCACAAGAATCAAAATGGCAAGCACTAACCTGTTCAAAACATGCATTGTGCATTAATTTCTTTGAAGAAATCTTGCACTTCCAAATTCATTGGTTGAAGTAACTCATTTATTATGAAATACTATAGGAACATTTGTTTAGATCACCTACACACAACATACCTATAGCTTAACTGTTTAGTTGCTTTTACAATACTTTAATATTGCAGTTATAAATACTTGATACATGTTTCAATACGGTTATTTTTATGGTTTTATGGTTTTGTGCATGAAATTAACTGTTGTGCTAAAAGCTGCATGTCAGTGCAGAGAGTTGTGTGGAGAGTTGAATGAAGAGTTGTGAAAAAAGTAAATTGTTAGCCATTGTTAGTCCACTGCAGTGAAAGACACTATTAAATTAGCCATAGTTAGCTCAACAAATGTACAAATATCCACCTGAAGCAATACGAACATAGTAGTGAGCGTTGCGAGCATTGTTGCACACGCGTTGAGTCTCAGGTGGATATTTGTAAATTCGGCTCAGATTTCAGATTCATCTCAGATTCAGATTTCATCACTAATGAGTGTGGCCTGCACACTTTACACACAGTGCTATCAGCATATGAAGATTAAAAGTGTACTTACAGGAAAGGAGAGTGGAGCCCAGTCACTTGGAGAGGAACACACAGCATTTATTTCCTGAAACAGGTGACACCCCTCCACAGGACACGCCTACTCTCTGAGACACAAGCTTTTAATTGGTTACATCGCCTGTACAGGACACGCCCACTCTTCAGGCCACACCCAGACTCACAGCACCTCCCATCATAAGCAGTCATGAAGCTTCACCTCAGTTCACAGCACTGAATGTAGTAAGATGAGAAGCTGGCTACTGTGGCATCCAAAATTACACACTAACATTGGGCTTGATGAATGATATATTTACCGTACATAACAACACTGCAGTTTTCCAGGATAATGACTCTAAATATACCTCAAAATTGACACAGAAATGGTTAAGTGAAAATAATGTTCTGTGATGGCCATCTCAGCCTACAGGCTTAAATCCCATCAGAAACCTGCGATCTGAAGTGAAGAAGGGGGTTGAAGATTTAAATGATTCTGAAAGGTTCTCCATGTAGGAATGATCATGAATCCCTCCAAATGTGTTCTGTATCCTTATCACAAATTATAGCAAAAAACTCATGGCTGTCATCTTTGCCAGGGGTTTTTGCACAAAGTATTACACCAGGGGCGACAATTCTTGTGAAAAGGTTTTTTGGGGATTTAAAAAATGTGAAAAATGTAAGATGGTTGATTCCATTTAATAATTGATAAAGCACACTACTTTACACATTTTGGAAGATAAAGTTTAAGTCAATAAAAATATCATTTGTTTTAGTTTACAGTATTTTTGACTGTATGTGTTGTGGGAAACCGGCCTGTTTAGCTTGTATTACATGCGGCATTGTGTCATAACCTTTTCTAAAAAAGGTTTCTAGGTGTGCAAAAGGATAAACCACACAAGTTTTACTTCTTGGTAAAAACACAATTTGTGCTCTCTTGTCACGTACACCAAGTTCATCTAAAGTACAGTGCGGTGTTTTTTTTTTTCCTTATTTCTCTTTTCAGAAATCAGCAAAAGCATGTTCTCATATTTAACTTCCACACTCCACCTTATAAGGACAACACACGTGCAAAAAATTCCACAGACATTAGGAAGTATTCTTTCACACAGAGAGTGGCCATTGTGCGGAATAGCTTGCCAGGTCATGTAGTGGAGGCAGAAACTCTGGGGGTACTCGGTACCATCTAGCTTTTAGGTCAAATAAGCAGTAGGTATACTTTGGTGGTAGGAAAAAGGCAAGCATTGCTGGGATGACTGGTTATTGAATGTAAAATTTGGATTTCAACTCAGGTAACTGAAAAGCTTTGATAAGCTGTTCAAAATAAGCTGCACACAGCTGAGCACCTCAGGGTAAACACTGTGCACTCTGAACACAGCTGAGCACCTCAGGGTAAACACTGTGCACTCTGAACACAGCTGAGCACCTCAGGGTAAACACTGTGCACTCTGAACACAGCTGAGCACCTCAGGGTAAACACTGTGCACTCTGAACACAGCTGAGCACCTCAGGGTAAACACTGTGCACTCTGAACACAGCTGAGCACCTCAGGGTAAACACTGTGCACTCTGAACACAGCTGCGCACCTCAGGGTAAACACTGTGCACTCTGAACACAGCTGAGCACCTCAGGGTAAACACTGTGCACTCTGAACACAGCTGAGCACCTCAGGGTAAACACTGTGCACTCTGAACACAGCTGAGCACCTCAGGGTAAACACTGTGCACTCTGAACACAGCTGAGCACCTCAGGGTAAACACTGTGCAGCTGCACACAGCTAATGCTCAGCAACACGTGCAGTTGGCAACTGAGCCTTTCAGCTGCTCCATCTGGGAAGGATGCAGCCGAATCCAGAAATCTCTCAAGGTTCCAGTCCAGAAATTGGCAGGAACATCTTCCGTATTTGAACAATGGACTGTGGTTCTGTTCACATGAGGCCAACACATAAAGTTAAAATCTAAACATTTCCTCGATAAGATGCATGTGTTAAAAGGCCTTAAGAATCTGCTATGTAATTTGTTTTATTCTGTGCAATTTTGCGATATTTGCCAAATGCGGAAGCTCGGAATAGTTAAGCAGAATGGAGTTTTGTTCTTACATTTTGTTCTCGTTTCTGTAGATTCTCATCTCCTTCTAAGGAACTGAAAATGTGAAGGCACTGCACCACAATTCTGAGACAGGTTCACACTCACACACACACACACACACACACACACATACACACACACACACACATACACACACACACATACACAAACACACAGTTGCCAAAAACTTAAGGTTTTCCTTGCATATACGTACATACAATATTAACTATTTGTTATTTAGCTGACACTTTTTTCCAAAGCAACTTACATTTCATGACATTAGCAGCCAATCCCCCCAGAGCACTGCTGGGTTAAGGGCCCGATGGCTGTGCGGATCTTATTGTGGCTACAATGGGGCTTGAACCACCAACCTTCCGGGTCCCAGTCATGTACCTTAACCACGACGCTACAGGCTGCCCCATATACATACACAGAGGGACACACTTATACACACACAGTGCACACCCACACAACGCACATGCACATACAGACACACACACATATACACACACACACACACACACACACAGACATACACACCCACACTCACACACACACACACACACACACACACACACACACACACACACATACAGACACACACACACATACATACACACAGTCCATGAGAGAAGTACAACTCCCTGAAATCAGAAAGACAAGCTGGCTGCTATTTGGGGTGTGTGGGATAAGTGGGTGGAGCAGTCGCTGGGCCTGTATAGTCTTGTAAGGATGTAAGATTGTAAGATTTATATAAGTTGTCATGTGGTCCCCTGGTTTTGCATAAGTAACTACAGCCATCATTGGACTTTGGCTTCAACCTTCAACATTCAATCCTCTCACTTTTACCAAAAAAGGGCATAACGCTTGTGATGGGGCTGAACATCTGTTCCTTCTCAGTATTTAATATATAGATTATATAGATTATCACATATATAGATTATCATATATATTAAACTAGCCACCGTATTAAAGATGATCACAAAGGTTTTTTTGGGGTTTTTTTTCCAGTAAATTACATTATTTAATGTACGTTTATGTACGTTTTTATATAAATTTCTTTATTGGAGGTATTAATTAATTAATTAATCACTAGAGGTAATATTTACATTTACATTTTAGTCATTTTAACTATTTTAATCCAAAATAATTTACAAATACAATGTTTATTCAGTTTACATTTTATAGTAATTTTATCAATGATTTCATATTGGCTTGTAGTACAAGAGTTTGGGGAAATGTAATTAGCAACAGGTCGAGAAGATTCTAAAAAAAAAAAAAACAATAATCACAATAGTAACATCTTGCAAAGTAATATATTTATTGAGGTGCATTGATTGATGTTTTTGGCAAATACCCAACCCCCATCAATGAGACAAACATATTCCACAATTTCACATGAAATTTATTAGGCTTGCTCCTAATTTATAAGCATACTGAATAATAATGCGATATTTTGAGAATGTATTTCGATGCTCTCGGATATTAAATGGGATCACGACTATGAAAATGACCTCTATTATGGAGCCAAGGGTGTTTTCACCGTCCTCCTCAGAAATATCCACACAAGATTACTCGAGAGGCTAGAGTGAGGAGAGAAGTCCCCCAAAGGAAGTGCTCTGTTTAGATGAAGTCACGTAGGCATCACAAATTTCTTGTAAAATGTCAACCTTGTGGGCCATAAGATTTCAAGAACAAAACATAATACAAATGCTACGGTTTCATAACACAGGCAAAAAACATGGTGCGTTGTTTTATGAAAGCCTAACAAACTATACATAGTTGGAAACGTAATGCCATGAGCTAAAATGCTCAAGAGTCTTCAATACTACACCACTAGCCGGTTCTAGGTTCGGCTGAAGTTAAACCTGATTTTTTGCTCACAAATGGGGATCACACATTTGCATTGCTACAGGATTACCGATACTGGTCAGAGAAGTTTGTACGTGAGCTCTTCTTGTTCCAGAGAGCCAATACAAAACATAGGTAATAGTATTCATATGCACGAGTACTTTTGAAGAAGTATGCAGCAGCAAAGAACAACAATGATAGAATTTCTCCAGATAAATTCAAAGTAAACAATGGACATTCTATCAACGTTTCAAATTAGCATGTTTTTAGAATTGCATTATTATGCATTTGGTTTGCTGGACCCTTACCACAATACTGACATTACCTTATTTCCTGTAGGATATGGATTTCCAAAATGCGGCCCAGCCCAGACTGAAGGAGTTAATTACTGTGCACTATTGACTGTCCCTTCAGCCCTGTTACAAATTTCCAATCCTATTGGGTCCCGATACATGACCAACTTGTGTGAGTTTTACAATAATACAATATATTGAGGTAACAACTGGCTGGGCATGTGTATTATTGCCAATATAATCAGTTGACTTTACATATTTCACATTTTAGTTGGCTCAATTTCTGTTTTTGATTTTAAACAATATTAAGTTTGTCAATTCAATAAGTACAAACCGACCTTGAGATAGATATGGCCATTAACAAGAACTACAAGAGGGAGGAGTGGACAATCTGGACACGCTTTAGAGGAAACTGCAGCTGTAAGAGGGTAAGAGTGGGTGATTTCTTTATCAGTACTGTGTCTGCATTACAATGCACTGGTGATCTGGACCCAGAGGGACCCAGGAGGGAACAGCGGGGAAATTCACAGGAAGAGAATCTCAGTCCCTCTGTTTATACAGCAGCACTGCTCAAACTGCCCTGAATGGACGTCCATACAGATAAGAAATCTCACTTCCATAGCATTGTTTTTTGATATTCTACCTTTGGCTAAAAAGTTTTCTTTCAGAAAAAATGCTATTGACTCTCTTGGTTAAGATAGGCCATGGAGACAATGAGAGAAATATTAAATTATATCACTCTATTATACCAGTCTTTTCTTTTTAAAATGATTAAGGCAGATATTATACATTTGAAATATGCAAGTATTCATTCATTCATTCATTATCCTAACCCACTTATCCTGAACAGGGTCGCAGGGGGGCTGGAGCCTATCCCAGCATACATTGGGTGAAAGGCAGGAATACACCCTGGACAGGTCACCAGTCCATTGCAGGGCACATACACCATTCACTCATACACTCATACCCACGGGCAATTTAGACTCTCAAATCAGCCTAACCTGCATGTCTTTGGACTGTGGGAGGAAACCGGAGTACCCGGAGGAAACCCACGCAAACACGGGGAGAACATGCAAACTCCTCACAGAGACGGGGGGGAACCCAGGACCTCCTTGCTGTGAGGCAACAGTGCTACCCACTGCACCATCTGTGCCGCCTATGCAAGTATTTAATTACTCAATACTGCATTTGGTCCATCCTTGTATTCGAGCAGTGTACATAATGTCATAGTGAAAGTTTTTAAATATTAAAAAGATCTCTCTATAACCCTCAACGCACCCATGTGTTCAGCGCTTCAACTCGAGCCTCGGTTAGCCTGATCTCTATTTACACAACAACAGGGGTTCGGCTAAAACGCATTAACTGACCGCTTCCGGACGATGTACGTTTAAACTCGCTCTGAACTGTGAACTTCAGCAAAGTTACGAACACTACAGCAACGGTGCCTCAATGTTTGCGCTGTTTTCTTTTGTAGGGCTCTGACGTTAGGGGTCAATTGCAGTGTGTTTTGCTGTTGATAAAACCGTAAGTTTAGAACTGCAGGCCACAGATCTGTATTTCAACTGAAATAGTTCAATCTTAGTCCACAGCTGTGCACATCTGCCCCAGTTGGTTTGCGGGTCTGTGGTTTAGAGGTTTAAAGTACATCGTGTTTCATTTGCCAAAGCCAACTAGGTAAAGTAGCAGCTCAGTCAGAGCTGACCACAATTAATATGTAGCAGCCCGTTGCATGCTGGGAACCGCGTTGCTGTAATTCATGCGATCCAGGAAAGGAAACACTTGTTGTGCCAGACTGAGTCGTCCAGCATGGCGCTGACCCGGTTCGAATGGTTCTTATCTTGGGTGCTGCGCGCATGCATGGGGCTTCTTTTCGCCCTCTTTCACCTGCTCGCGCCCCGGCAGTCTGACGGCTCCGCGAAACTGCCTCCCGTCACAAACCCACTGCTGATGATATCGGCGACACAGCTCGCAAAAAAGATCCGCCGAAAGGAGGTGCGTGTATTCAGCTGCCAATAGACCAAACTTTAAATTAGCTAATGTGACGGATGTATAATTGACCAATATTTTCTATTTCTTAAAACGCCAATTCGTTCGAATTGTATGTATCACCAAATCGTCAGTATAGCCCTGCTTTGTATTATTGTTGTGGAGGCGTTGTCGCAAGGGAGTGATGCGGCAAAAAGGGAGTCTTTGTTTATTTCTGTAAACGTTTGACAAGTGATCCGTGAGAATAACAGCCGTGAACGGTTCCCGGCATAGTGTTCAAGTGTTCCATAGGTTATGGTATTGCAACAACAGTCTCCAACGTAGCCAGCTTTGTTCAGTGTAAGTTTGCTTGCCTAGATTGTGTACTTAAAACTTCCACAATGCACTCACAGTTGCTGGGAATCAGAAGATTATCCTCCGTATCCCGCTGGAAAGAGAGCGGCGGAAAGTGCCCCATGCGCATCACGTGTTCTGCTCATACAGTAGATCCAATAATTATTTAAATTTCAACTATTCTTCAGACGCTTCATCCAGTGCTATACAGGCTGTGTGACAGTGTTGTACAGGCTGTTGTGACTTTAATACGCCATAACAAGAACATGAGGGTTTTTTGAAAAAATAATTACCTTTGCCTGTTCTTATATATTTACGTATGGTAGCCTATGCTTTGGGTCTAAAGTTGGATTTCCCCCCCCAGGTGACTAGTGTAGAGGTGGTGCAGGCTTATATCGATCGCATTCAGGAAGTCAATCCCCTGATTAACGCCATGGTTAAAGACAGGTCAGTCTTTGTGTCTGTTTGTACATATGTGTTGTGGCTTTAGCTTTTGTAGTTTGTGTTGTGTGCTTTGTGTGTGTAGTGTTTCTATAGTATGTGCAATGTGTTTAGCGTTTGTGTGTGTTGTGAGAGTTGTGTGTGAGTAGCGTGAGTAATGTTTGCATAGTGCGAGTAGTGTATGCGTAGTGTGTTAGTACTGTGTGAGTATCCTGTGTGTATAGTGTGTGTTTCGTGTAAGTTGTGTCTCTCTGGGCAGGTTCAGTGTAGCTCTACAGTGTGAGTAGTGTGTGAGTAGTGTCTCTGTGCAAGTTCAGTGAAGCTCTACAGTGTGAGTAATGTGTGAGTAGTGTCTCTGTGCAAGTTCAGTGAAGCTCTACAGTGTGAGTAATGTGTGAGTAGTGTGTGAGTAGTGTCTCTCTGTGCAGGTTCAGTGAAGCTCTACAGGAGGCTGCTCAGGCTGACAGGCTGGTGCAGGAGCAGCAGGGGGGAGAGGAGGTCCTGCAGCAGCAGCGCCCTCTGCTGGGTGTTCCCCTCACTGTCAAAGAGTCCTTCAGCCTGCAGGGTATCCACTGCCTTATTTCTGCACCCTTTTCTTCGGTAGATACAGTCCCCTCCAAATGTATTGGGACAGCACGGCCAATTCTGTATATACATCTGGGTTGAGATAATAAGATGAACGTGCGTTGGTATTTATGCCTAGATGTGTTAAACTACTTAGAACATTGTACCTTTGGTATCAGACCACCCAATTTTTAGGTAAGCAAAAGTATTTAAGTAACTGAAAATAAATAACACTTAATCTTTGGTAGCATATCCCTTGCTTGCAATAACTGCATCAAGCCTGCGATACACTGACATCACTAAACTGCTGCATTCTTCTTTTATGATGCTTTTACTGCAGCCTCTTTCAGTTGTTTGTTTTTCAATCTTCAATCTCCTCTTCAGGAGGTGAAATGCATATTCAGTTGGGTTAAATTGGGCCACCTTTTCTCCCTAATGCAGCCTGTTGTTGTGTTGGCAGTGTATTTTGGGTCATTGTCTTGCTGCATGATGAAGTTCCTCTCAATTAGTTTGGACACATTTCTCTGTAAGTTGGCAGACAGAATGTTTTGTAGACTTCTGCTGCTACCATCATGAGTTATATCATCAATAAAGATTAGTGAGCCCACTCCAGTAGCAGCCATGTAAGCCCAAGCCATGACACTTCCTCCACCGAGCTTCACAGATGAGCTTTTATATTTTGGATCATGAGCAGATCCCTTCTTTCTTCCATCACTTTGGTAGAGGTTAATCTTGGTCTCGTCAGTCCATACAACTTTGTTCCAGAACTTTTGTGGCTCATCTCAGTACTTCTTTGCAAATTTCCAAGTTGTTGTACAAGCTATCCCCAATGCTTGTGCAATGGATTTCCCCTCTTTTCTAAGGTTCAAAATGGCTCGATTTTCTCCCAAAGACAGGTTACTGGTCTTCATGTTGGTTTATCTTTTCTAACACAAATGCAGTCTTCACAGGCAAAACCCAAGGCTAAAACTATGAGTACATTACATTACATTATTGGCATTTGGCAGACGCTCTTATCCAGAGCGACGTACAACAAAGTGCATACCCATAACCAGGGATAAGTTCGCTGAAAGACCCTAGAGGTAAGTACAATTTCAACTGCTACCTGTACAACAAAGATAAGGACAAGGGCCATTTTTTTTTTTTTTTTTTTTTTTTTTTTTGAACAAACAAACAAACAGAGCAAAAGTCACCAAAGTTAACTATCCAAACACTGCTTACCTAGCCAACTAAAATACTGATACACAAGTCACAGAGACAACAATTAAGGTTCACAGGGAGGTAGGGAGGGATGGGGAGAGGTGCTGTTTGAAGAGGTGTGTCTTCAGCTTGCGCTTGAAGGTGGGGAGGGATTCTATAGTTCTGACCTCAACGGGGAGTTCGTTCCACCACCGTGGAGCCAGAACAGACAGTAGTCGTGAGCGTGAGGTGGAGGTTCTGAGAGGGGGAGGTGCCAAGCGGCCTGTGGAGGCTGAACGAAGAGGTCTGGCAGGGGTGTAGGGTCTGATGATTTTTTGCAGATAAGCTGGGGAAGACCCTTTAACTGCTTGGAAGGCTAGCACCAATGTTTTGAATTTGATGCGAGCCATGACAGGCAGCCAGTGGAGGGAAGTAAGCAGGGGGGTGACGTGTGAGTATTTGGGAAGGTTGAAGACCAGACGAGCTGCTGCATTCTGGATGAGTTGGAGGGGTCTGATGGCAGACGCTGGGAGGCCAGCCAAGAGGGAATTGCAGTAGTCCAGGCGGGACAGAACCATCGCTTGGACCAGGAGCTGGGTCGAGTAGGGGGTGAGAAAGGGGCGGATTCTCCGTATGTTGTATAGGAAGAACCTGCAAGACCGGGTCACCGCCGCAATGTTCTCGGAAAGGGACAGTCTGCTGTCCATCACCACGCCGAGGTTCCTTGCACTGGGTGACGGCGTGAGTGTGGTATCCCCGAGGGAAATGGAGAGATCCAGATGGGGAGAGGTATTAGCAGGGATGAATATCATTTCAGTTTTACCTGGGTTGAGCTTTAGATGGTGGTTGTCCATCCAGCTCTGGATGTCCCTCAGGCAAGCAGAGATACGGGCTGAAACCTGCGTATCAGACGGCGGGAACGAGACGAAGAGTTGGGTATCGTCCGCATAGCAGTGGTAGGATAGCCCATGTGCAGTGATCACAGGGCCAAGGGAGCGAGTGTAGAGAGAAAAAAGAAGCGGGCCAAGGACTGAGCCCTGGGGAACTCCTGTGGCGAGGGGCCGAGGTGTCGATACCGAACCAGCCCAGGCAACCTGGAAGGAGCGACCAGAGAGGTAGGACTCAATCCAGTCCAGGGCTGTGCCACAGATGCCCGTTGCTGACAGGGCAGACAGGAGGATGGAGTGATCCACAGTGTCGAAGGCAGCAGAGAGATCTAGAAGAATGAGGACAGAGGAGAGGGAGGCTGCTCGTGCGGCATGAAGGGACTCACTGACGGAGAGGAGTGCAGTCTCTGTCGAGTGGCCCGATCTGAAGCCAGACTGATGGGGGTCTAGCAGGTTGTTGTTAGAAAAGAAGGAAGAAAGTTGAGTAGAAGCGGCTCGTTCTATAGTTTTAGAAAGGAAAGGAAGAGTAGACATTCTGAACTATTTATTGTTTAACTAATCAATCTTACAAGACACATCTGGGCAACAAGAAACTCCCGTCAGTCACAAGTTACAATACTTTTGCTCAAATAAAAATTGGGTGGTCTGATGCAAAAGGTGATATGTTCTAAGTTGTTTAACAAATCTATATAAAAACCAGGAAATAAAAGCTAAAATTCGGATCTACATCTTTTGACCTCAAACTCAATTGTCTTTGGTGTACAGTAAAAACAAAGGAATTGACCTTGCAGTCCCGATACTTTGGAAGGCGACTGTAACTCTGGACATGATTGTGTGTGTATGCATGTTTGCATACGTGTGTAGTCCATCTGGCCTGTAACCCCCCAGGTATGCCAAACACCACGGGACTGGTGTCGAGGAGGGGTGTGGTTTCCGAGGGCGACGCCCCCCCTGTAGCGCTGCTGAAGAGGGCGGGGGCTATTCCGCTGGGCGTGACCAACTGCAGCGAGCTGTGCATGTGGCTGGAGTCTCACAACCACCTGTATGGGGTCACCAACAACCCCTACAACACCCAGCACATACCGGGGGGCAGCTCAGGTACAACCCCTACAACACCCAGCACATACCGGGGGGCAGCTCAGGTACAACCCCTACAACACCCAGCACATACCGGGGGGCAGCTCTGGTACAACCCCTACAACACCCAGCACATACCGGGGGGCAGCTCAGGTACAACCCCTACATCACCACATACACCCAACACCCACAACCCCTACATCACCTCATACACCCAACACCTACACCAACACCCACAACCCCTACAACACCCAGCACATACCGGGGGGCAGCTCAGGTACAACCCCTACATCACCACATACACCCAACACCCACAACCCCTACTTCACCTCATACACCCAACACCTACACCAACACCCACAACCCCTACAACACCCAGCACATACCGGGGGGCAGCTCAGGTACAACCCCTACATCACCCAGCACATACCGGGGGGCAGCTCAGGTACAACCCCTACATCACCACATACACCCAACACCAACAACCCCTACAACACCCAGCACATACCGGGGGGCAGCTCAGGTACAACCCCTACATCACCCAGCACATACCGGGGGGCAGCTCAGGTACAACCCCTACAACACCCAGCACATACCGGGGGGCAGCTCAGGTACAACCGCTACATCACCCAGCACATACCGGGGGGCAGCTCAGGTACAACCCCTACATCACCACATACACCCAACACCAACAACCCCTACAACACCCAGCACATACCGGGGGGCAGCTCAGGTACAACCCCTACAACACCCAGCACATACCGGGGGGCAGCTCAGGTACAACCCCTACAACACCCAGCACATACCGGGGGGCAGCTCAGGTACAACCCCTACAACACCCAGCACATACCGGGGGGCAGCTCAGGTACAACCCCTACATCACCACATACACCCAACACCCACAACCCCTACATCACCACATACACCCAACACCCACAACCCCTACATCACATCATACACCCTACACCTACACCAACACCAACAACCCCGACATCACCTCATACACCCAACACCCACAACCCCTACATCACCTCATACACCCAACACCAACAGCCCCTACATTACCACATACACCCAACACCTACACCAACACCAACAACCCCGACATCACCTCATACACCCAACACCCACAACCCCTACATCACCTCATACACCCAACACCCACAACCCCTACATCACCTCATACACCCAACACCAACAGCCCCTACATCACCACATACACCCAACACCTACACCAACACCAACAACCCCGACATCACCACATACACCCAACACCTACACCAACACCAACAACCCCGACATCACCACATACACCCAACACCCACAACCCCTACATCACCTCATACACCCAACACCTACACCAACACCAACGACACCGACATCACCACATACACCTACACTAACACCAACAACCCCTACATCACCACATACACCCAACCCCTACATCACCACATACACCCTACACCAACAACCCCTACATTACCACATACACCCTACACCTACACCAACAACCCCTACATCACCACATATACCCAACACCCACAACCCCTACATCACCTCATTACATTACATTACATTACATTATTGGCATTTGGCAGACGCTCTTATCCAGAGCGACGTACAACAAAGTGCATACCCATAACCAGGGATAAGTTCGCTGAGAGACCCTAGAGGTAAGTACAATTTCAACTGCTACCTGTACAACAAAGATAAGGACAAGGGCCAATTTTTTTTTTTTTTTTTTGAACAAACAAACAAACAGAGCAAAAGTCACCAAAGTTAACTATCCAAACACTGCTTACCTAGCCAACTAAAATACTGATACACAAGTCACAGAGACAACAATTAAGGTTCACAGGGAGGTAGGGAGGGATGGGGAGAGGTGCTGTTTGAAGAGGTGTGTCTTCAGCTTGCGCTTGAAGGTGGGGAGGGATTCTATAGTTCTGACCTCAACGGGGAGTTCGTTCCACCACCGTGGAGCCAGAACAGACAGTAGTCGTGAGCGTGAGGTGGAGGTTCTGAGAGGGGGAGGTGCCAAGCGGCCTGTGGAGGCTGAACGAAGAACACCCAACACCTACACCAACACCAACAACCCCGACATCACCACATACACCCAACACCAACAACCCCTACATGACCACATACACCCAACACCCACAACCCCTACATCACCTCATACACCCTACACCTACACCAACACCAACAACCCCGACATCACCTCATACACCCAACACCTACAACACCTCATACACCCAACACCAACAACCCCTACATCACCACATACACCCAACACCAACAACCCCTACATCACCACATACACCCTACACCAACAACCCCTACATCACCTCATACACCCTACACCTACACCAACACCAACAACCTCTATATCACCACATACACCCAACACCTACACCAACAACCCCTACATCACCACATACACCCTACACCACTACCAACAACCCCTACATCACCACATACACCCTACACCACTACCAACAACCCCTATATCACCACATACACCCTACACCAACACCAACAACCCCTTCATCACCACATACACCCTACACCTACACCAACACCAACAACCCCTACATCACCACATACACCCTACACCACTACCAAAAACCCCTATATCACCACATACACCCAACACATACAACCCCTACAACACCCAGCACATACCGGGAGGCAGCTCAGGTACAACCGCTACATACACCTCCTAGACCACCACATATACCCTACACCACCATATATACCCTACACCAACACATACACCCTACACCACGACACACACTCTACACCACCACGTAGACCCTTACAACACTATTTACAGCCCTACACCACCACTAAAAACGCCTACATCACCTAGCCTATACCTAGCCGTAGCTCTGGTAACACCCATGCACCCTATACTCATACACCCCTGACTGTGAATAATGGTGTGCTCCTGTGCTGTACCCCTCTCTCAGGAGGGGAGGGAAGTATTCTGGCGAGTGCCGGCTCAGTCATCGGCGTGGGCTCAGATATCGGGGGCAGTATCCGCCTGCCCGCCTTCTTCAACGGCATCTTCGGGCACAAACCCACACCAGGTACGAGTGTGTGTGAGTGTGTGTGTGTGTGTGTGTAAGTGACTCTGCTCTCAGGTGTGTGTGTGTGTGTGTGTGTAAGTGACTCTGCTCTGCTCTCAGGTGTGTGTGTGTGTGTGTGTGTGTTACAACCCTGGCTGAGGGAATATAACATAGTGGAAACAGACACAGTAAAAGTGTTTGAAAATAACTACATTTATTGTAACACAGGAACTATGAACTGATCAAAACAAAATGGTGGCAGTTGAAGGCCCTGCTGCAGAGCTGGCTGCCAAGACAAAGAGAGAGAGACCATGTGGAGGAAGGGGAGGAGTTTATATACTCCGGCCTATGGCAGGTGTGGCGGGTTAGTAATCAGTGCAGGGTACACCTCCTGGCTCTACCTGCAGGGCGAGACTAGAACGACACCCCCCCCCATACATAACACACACACACACACACATACCCCCATACATAATAGTGTGTGTGTCAGTGACTCTGCTCTGCTCTCAGGTGTGTGTGTGTGTGTGTGTGTGTAATGTGAGTGTGTGTGTGTGTGTGTGTAATGTGAGTGTGTGTGTATGTGTATGTGTGTGTGTAATGTGTGTGTGTGTGTGTGTGCGTGTGTAATGTGAGTGTGTAATGTGTGTGTGTGCTCTCAGGTGTGGTGTGTAATGTGTGTGTGTGTGTGCGCTCTCAGGTGTGGTGTGTAATGTGTGTGTGTGTGTGCGCTCTCAGGTGTGGTGTGTAATGTGTGTGTGTGTGTGCTCTCAGGTGTGGTGTGTAATGTGTGTGTGTGTGCTCTCAGGTGTGGTGTGTAATGTGTGTGTGTGTAATGTGTGTGTGTGTGTGTGCTCCCAGGTGTGGTGTGTAATGTGTGTGTGTGTGTGTGCTCTCAGGTGTGGTGTGTAATGTGTGTGTGTGTGTGCTCTCAGTTGTGGTGTGTAATGTGTGTGTGTGTGTGCTCTCAGGTGTGGTGTGTAATGTGTGTGTGTGTGTGCTCCTCAGGTGTGGTTTGTAATGTGTGTGTGTGTGCTCTCAGGTGTGGTGTGTAATGTGTGTGTGTGTGTGTGCTCTCAGGTGTGGTGTGTAATGTGTGTGTGTGTGTGTGCTCTCAGGTGTGGTGTGTAATGTGTGTGTGTGTGTGCTCTCAGGTGTGGTGTGTAATGTGTGTGTGTGTGCTCTCAGGTGTGGTGTGTAATGTGTGTGTGTGCTCTCAGGTGTGGTGTGTAATGTGTGTGTGTGTGCTCTCGGGTGTGGTGTGTAATGTGTGTGTGTGTGTGTGTGTGTGTGTGTGCTCTCAGGTGTGGTGTGTAATGTGTGTGTGTGTGTGTGTGTGTGTGTGCTCTCAGGTGTGGTGTGTAATGTGTGTGTGTGTGTGTGTGCTCTCAGGTGTGGTGTGTAATGTGTGTGTGTGTGTGTGTGTGTGCTCTCAGGTGTGGTGTGTAATGTGTGTGTGTGCGCTCTCAGGTGTGGTGTGTAATGTGTGTGTGTGTGCTCTCAGGTGTGGTGTGTAATGTGTGTGTGTGTGTGTGTGTGTGCTCTCAGGTGTGGTGTGTAATGTGTGTGTGTGTGTGTGTGTGTGTGTGTGTGTGCTCTCAGGTGTGGTGTGTAATGTGTGTGTGTGTGTGTGTGTGCTCTCAGGTGTGGTGTGTAATGTGTGTGTGTGTGTGTGTGTGTGCTCTCAGGTGTGGTGTGTAATGTGTGTGTGTGTGTGCTCTCAGGTGTGGTGTGTAATGTGTGTGTGTGTGTGCTCTCAGGTGTGGTGTGTAATGTGTGTGTGTGTGTGTGTGTGTGTGTGCTCTCAGGTGTGGTGTGTAATGAAGGTCAGTTTCCCCCTGCCTCGGAGCAGCAGCAGAGCTTCCTGTGCACAGGCCCCATGTGCCGCTACGCTGAAGACCTGCTCCCGCTGCTCAGCATCATGGCAGGACTCAACGCAGAACAGTACTCCTCCACCCCTATAGCACACCTACACAGCAACACACATATACACCCAATCTGCTCCTATAGCACACCTACACAGCAACACACATATACACCCAATCTGCTCCTATAGCACACCTACACAGCAACACACATATACACCCAATCTGCCCCTATAGCACACCTACACAGCAACACACATATACACCCAATCTGCTCCTGTAGTACACCTACACAGCAACACACATATACACCCAATCTGCCCCTATAGCACACCTACACAGCAACACACATATACACCCAATCTGCTCCTATAGCACACCTACACAGCAACACACATATACACCCAATCTGCTCCTATAGCACACCTACACAGCAACACACATATACACCCAATCTGCTCCTATAGCACACCTACACAGCAACACACATATACACCCAATCTGCCCCTATAGCACACCTACACAGCAACACACATATACACCCAATCTGCTCCTATAGCACACCTACACAGCAACACACATATACACCCAATCTGCTCTTATAGCACACCTACACAGCAACACACATATACACCCAATCTGCTCCTATAGCACACCTACACAGCAACACACATATACACCCAATCTGCTCCTGTAGTACACCGACACAGCAACACACATATACACCCAATCTGCTCCTATAGTACACCTACACAGCAACACACATATACACCCAATCTGCTCCTATAGCACACCTACACAGCAACACACATATACACCCAATCTGCTCCTGTAGTACACCTACACAGCAACACACATATACACCCAATCTGCTCCTATAGCACACCTACACAGCAACACACATATACACCCAATCTGCTCCTATAGCACACCTACACAGCAACACACATATACACCCAATCTGCTCCTATAGCACACCTACACAGCAACACACATATACACCCAATCTGCTCCTGTAGTACACCTACACAGCAACACACATATACACCCAATCTGCTCCTATAGTACACCGACACAGCAACACACATATACACCCAATCTGCTCCTATAGTATACCTACACAGCAACACACATATACACCCAATCTGCTCCTATAGTACACCTACACAGCAACACACATATACACCCAATCTGCTCCTATAGTACACCTACACAGCAACACACATATACACCCAATCTGCTCCTGTAGTACACCTACACAGCAACACACATATACACCCAATCTGCTCCTGTAGTACACCTACACAGCAACATACATATACACCCAATCTGCTCCTATAGTACACCTACACAGCAACACACATATACACCCAATCTGCTCCTGTAGTACACCTACACAGCAACATACATATACACCCAATCTGCTCCTATAGTACACCTACACAGCAACACACATACACACCCAATCTGCTCCTTTAGTACAACTACACAGCAACACACATATACACCCAATCTGCTCCTATAGTACACCTACACAGCAACACACATATACACCCAATCTGCTCCTATAGTATACCTACACAGCAACACACATATACACCCAATCTGCTCCTATAGTACACCTACACAGCAACACACATATACACCCAATCTGCTCCTATAGTACACCTACACAGCAAAACACATATACACCCAATCTGCTCCTGTAGTACACCTACACAGCAACATACATACACACCCAATCTGCTCCTTTAGTACAACTGCACAGCAACACACATATACACCCAATCTGCTCCTATAGTACAACTACACAGCAACACACATATACACCCAATCAGTTCCTATAGTACAACTACACAGCAACACACATATACACCCAATCTGCTCCTGTAGTACACCTACACAGCAACACACATATACACCCAATCTGCTCCTATAGTACACCAACACACATACACACCCAATCTGATCCTATAGTACAACTACACAGCAACACACATATACACCCAATCTGCTCCTGTAGTACACCTACACAGCAACACACATATACACCCAATCTGCTCCTATAGTACACCTACACAGCAACACACATATACACCCAATCTGCTCCTATAGTACAACTACACAGCAACACACATATACACCAAATCTGATCCTATAGTACAACTACACACCAACACATATACACCCAATCAGTTCCTATAGTACAACTACACAGCAACACACATATACACCAAATCTGATCCTATAGTACAACTACACACCAACACACATACACACCCAATCTGCTCCTGTAGTACAACAAAACGCAGATGCATGTACTGCCCATTCTCTCTCTGTGTATGTGTGTATGTATGTGTGTGTGTGTGTCTGTGTGTATGTATGCGTGTGTATGTGTGTAGGCTGTCTCTGTCCTCGGAGGTGGACCTCAGAAAGCTGCGTTTTTTCTCGGTCCTTCATGACGGCGGCTCCCCACTCCTGTCTCCTGTGGACAAACAGCTCCTGCACGCTCAGACAGAGGTAGGAGGGAGGGAGGGACTGAGGAGTGTGTTTGTGCAGGTGGTGCAACGGTTGGAGGCAGACCTGGGGGTGAGGGAGGGAGAGAGAGAGAGGGAGGGAGGGAGAGGGAGGGAGAGAGAGAGGGAGGGAGGGAGGGGGAGGGAGAGGGAGAGAGAGAGGGAGGGAGGGAGGGGGAGGGAGAGGGAGGGAGAGGGAGGGAGGGGGAGGGAGAGGGAGGGAGGGAGAGAGAGAGGGAGGGAGGGAGAGAGAGAGGGAGGGAGGGAGGGAGGGAGGGAGGGAGAGGGAGGGAGGGAGAGGGAGGGAGGGAGGGAGGGAGGGAGAGGGAGGGAGGGAGGGAGGGAGAGAGGGTGGGAGAGAGAGAGGGAGGGAGAGAGGGTGGGAGAGAGAGAGAGGGAGGGGGAGAGAGGGTGGGAGAGAGGGAGGGGGAGAGGGAGGGGGAGAGAGGGAGGGAGAGAGGGTGGGAGAGGGAGGGTGGAAGGGAGGGAGAGAGGGAGAGTGGGAGAGAGGGAGGGGGAGAGAGGGTGGGAGAGAGAGGGTGGGAGAGAGGGACTGAGGAGTGTGTTTGTGCAGGTGGTGCAGCGCTTGGAGGCAGACTTGGGGGTGAGGGTGGAGCCGCTGCAGCTCCCCCAGCTCAGATACTCCTTCCAGATCTGGGCAGCGCTGATGGGGGCCCCAGGCACAGACGGGAAGGTCTGTATGTCTGCTGTCTGTCTGTCCCTCTGCTGTCTGTCTGTCTGTCCCTCTGTCTGTCTGTCTGTCCCTCTGTCTGTCTATCTGTCCGTCCCTCTGCTGTCTGTCTGTCCCTCTGCTGTCTGTCTGTCTGTCCCTCTGTCTGTCTGTCCCTCTGCTGTCTGTCTGTCCCTCTGTCTGTCTGTCTATCCCTCTGTCTGTCTGTCTGTCTGTCCCTCTGTCTGTCTGTCTATCCCTCTGCTGTCTGTCTGTCCCTCTGTCTGTCTGTCTGCCTGTCCCTCTGTCCCTCTGCTGTCTGTCTGTCCATCTGCCTGTCTGTCCCTCTGCTGTCTGTCTGTCCCTCTGTCTGTCCCTCTGCTGTCTGTCCATCTGTCTGTCTGTCTGTCTGTCCCTCTGCTGTCTGTCTGTCTGCCCCTCTGCTTGTCTGTCTGTCCATCTGTCTGTCTGTTTACATTGTCCCAGCTGTCTCTGTTTATCTGTCTCTCAGTGAATAAGAACCAACCCTGTCTCTCTGTCAGTCAACCCATGTCTGTCTATTTTTACTTTAGTCAGCATATGTAGTACTATGAAGGTAAACAAAATGCATCTTCAGTCTGAACACAGCATTTTGGTTAGAATATTAACTAGTTGATACTTGGTTTGTAGTGTAAGCTTTACATTCTAACTTAAGGGAGAACTGGTGCGACCTTGGTGAGTGTAGCAGCTGAGTATTTTGGTGACTAATTGGAACTGAGTATCTTGGTGAGTGTCAGTGGAGCTGAGTATCTTGGTGAGTGTAAGTGGAGCTGAGTATCTTGGTGAGTGTCAGTGGAGCTGAGTATCTTGGTGAGTGTCAGTGGAGCTGAGTATCTTGGTGAGTGTCCGTGGAGCTGAGTATCTTGGTGAGTGTAAGTGGAGCTGAGTATCTTGGTGAGTGTCAGTGGAGCTGAGTATCTTGGTGAGTGTAAGTGGAGCTGAGTATCTTGGTGAGTGTCAGTGGAGCTGAGTATCTTGGTGAGTGTCAGTGGAGCTGAGTATCTTGGTGAGTGTCAGTGGAGCTGAGTATCTTGGTGAGTGTCAGTGGAGCTGAGTATCTTGGTGAGTGTAAGTGGAGCTGAGTATCTTGGTGAGTGTCAGTGGAGCTGAGTATCTTGGTGAGTGTCAGTGGAGCTGAGTATCTTGGTGAGTGTCAGTGGAGCTGAGTATCTTGGTGAGTGTCAGTGGAGCTGAGTATCTTGGTGTCTGTGGCTCTCCTCAGCCTCCCAGGGCCTTCGCAGAGCTGATGGGTGGAGCCAGCGGGAGGGTGTGGCCTATCTGGGAGGTAGCCAAGTGGATTCTTGGACGGTCATCTCACACCATGGCTGCTATTGGTAACAGCGAACACGCCCACAGACACACAAACACATATTACACACACACACTCACATTACACACATACACACGACACACACACTCACATTACACACACATATTACACACACACACGTGTATATGTGTGTAATGTGAGTGTGTGTGTGTGTGTGTGTGTAATATGTGTGTGTAATGTGTGTGTGTAATGTGAGTGTGTGTGTGTGTGTGTAATATGTGTGTGTAATGTGAGTGTGTGTGTGTGTGTGTAATGTGAGTGTGTGTGTGTGTGTGTGTGTGTAATGTGTGTGTGTGTGTGTGTGTGTGTGTGTGTGTGTAATATGTGTGTGTAATGTGAGTGTGTGTGTGTGTGTAATATGTGTGTAATGTGAGTGTGTGTGTGTGTGTAATATGTGTGTGTGTGTGTAATGTGAGTGAGTGTGTGTGTGTGTGTGTAATATGTGTGTGTAATGTGAGTGTGTGTGTGTGTGTGTGTGTGTGTGTGTGTGTAATGTGAGTGTGTGTGTGTGTGTAATATGTGTGTGTAATGTGAGTGTGTGTGTGTGTGTGTAATATGTGTGTGTAATGTGAGTGTGTGTGTGTAATATGTGTGTGTAATGTGAGTGTGTGTGTGTGTGTGTGTAATCTGAGTGTGTGTGTGTGTGTGTGTGTAATCTGAGTGTGTGTGTGATATGTGTGTGTAATGTGTGTAATATGTGTGTGTAATGTGAGTGTGTGTGTGTGTGTGTAATGTGAGTGTGTGTGTGTGTAATATGTGTGTAATCTGAGTGTGTGTGTGTGTGTGTGTGTGTGTGTAATGTGAGTAATGTGAGTGTGTGTGTGTGTGTGTGTGTAATATGTGTGTGTAATGTGAGTGTGTGTGTGTGTGTGTGTGTGTGTGTGTAATGTGAGTAATGTGAGTGTGTGTGTGTGTGTGTGTGTAATATGTGTGGTAATGTGAGTGTGTGTGTGTGTGTGTGTGTAATGTGAGTGTGTGTGGTGTAATATGTGTGTGTAATGTGAGTGTGTGTGTGTGTGTGTGTGTGTAATATGTGTGTGTAATGTGAGTGTGTGTGTGTGTGTAATATGTGTGTGTAATGTGAGTGTGAGTGTGTGTGTGTAATGTGAGTGAGTGTGTGTGTGTGTAATGTGAGTGTGTGTGTGTGTAATGTGAGTGTGTGTGTGTGTGTAATATGTGTGTGTAATATGTGTGTGTAATGTGAGTGTGTGTGTGTGTGTAATATGTGTGTGTAATTTGAGTGTGAGTGTGTGTGCGTGTGTAATGTGATGTGAGTGTGTGTGTGTGTAATATGTGTGTGTAATGTGAGTGTGTGTGTGTGTAATATGTGTGTGTAATGTGAGTGTGTGTGTGTGTGTGTAATATGTGTGTAATGTGTGTGTGTGTGTGTGTAATATGCGTGTGTAATGTGAGTGTGTGTGTGTGTGTGTGTGTGTGTGCGTAATATGTGTGTGTAATATGTGTGTGTAATATGTGTGTGTGCGTAATATGTGTGTGTAATATGTGTGTGTATATGTGTGTGTAATGTGAGTGTGTGTGTGTGTAATATGTGTGTGTAATGTGTGTGTGTGTGTGTAATATGTGTGTGTAATGTGAGTGTGTGTGTGATATGTGTGTGTAATGTGAGTGTGTAATATGTGTGTGTAATGTGAGTGTGTGTGTGTGTGTAATATGTGTGTGTAATGTGAGTGTGTGTGTGTGTGTGTGTGTGTAATATGTTGTGTAATGTGAGTGTGTGTGTGTGTGTGTGTGTGTAATGTGTGTGTATGTGTGTGTAATATGTGTGTAATGTGAGTGTGTGTGTGTGTGTGTGTTGTGTGTAATGTGAGTGTGTGTGTGTGTGTGTGATATGTGTGTGTAATGTGAGTGTGTAATATGTGTGTGTAATTGTGAGTGTGTGTGTGTGTGTAATATGTGTGTGTAATGTGAGTGTGTGTGTGTGTGTAATATGTGTGTGTAATGTGTGTGTGTGTGTGTGTGTAATATGTGTGTGTAATGTGAGTGTGTGTGTGTGTGTGTAATATGTGTGTGTAATGTGAGTGTGTGTGTGTAATATGTGTGTGTAATGTGAGTGTGTGTGTGTGTGTGTGTGTGTGTAATATGTGTGTGTAATGTGAGTGTGTGTGTGTGTGTGTAATCTGTGTGTGTAATGTGAGTGTGTGTGTATATGTGTGTGTAATATGTGTGTGTAATGTGAGTGTGTGTGTGTGTGTGTGTGTAATATGTGTGGTAATGTGAGTGTGTGTGTGTGTGTGTAATATGTGTGTGTAATGTTGAGTGTGTGTGTGTGTGTGTATATGTGTGTGTAATGTGTGTGGTGTGTGTGTGTGTGTAATATGTGTGTGTAATGTGAGGTGGTGTGTAATGTGTGTGTAATGTTGAGTGTGTGTGTGTGTGTAATATGTGTGTGTAATGTGAGTGTGTGTGTGTGTGTGTAATATGTGTGTGTAATGTGAGTGTGTGTGTGTATTGTGTGTAATATGTGTGTGTAATGTGAGTGTGTGTGTGTGTGTGTGTGTAATATGTGTGTGTAATGTGAGTGTGTGTGTGTGTGTGTAATATGTGTTGTAATATGTGTGTGTAATGTGGTGTGTGTGTTGTGTGTGTGTGTGTAATATGTGTGTGTAATGGTGTGTGTTGTGTGTGTGTGTGTATGTGTGTGTGTAATATGTGTGTGTAATGTGAGTGTGTGTGTGTGTGTGTGTGTGTAATATGTGTGTGTATGTGAGTGTGTGTGTGTGTGTTGTGTGTGTAGTGTGTGTGTGTGTGTGTGTATTATGTGTGTGTATGTGAGTGTGTGTGTGTGTGTAATTGTGTGTGTAATGTGAGTGTGAGTTGTGTGTAATATGTGTGTGTAATATGTGTGTGTGTGTGTGTGTGTAATATGTGTGTGTAATGTGTGTGTGTGTGTGTGTGAGTTGTGTGTAATATGTGTGTGTAATGTGAGTGAGTGTGTGTGTGTGTGTAATATGTGTGTGTAATGTGTGTGTGTGTGTGTGTGATGTGAGTGTGTGTGTGTGTGTGTAATATGTGTGTGTAATGTGAGTGTTGTGTGTGTGTGTGTGTGTGTAATATGTGTGTGTAATGTGAGTGTGTGTGTGTGTGTGTGTGTGTGTGTGTAATATGTGTGTGTAATGTGAGTGTGTGTAGTTGTGTGTAATGTGTGTGTTGTGTAATATGTGTGTGTTAATGTGTGTGTGTGTGTGTTAATGTGTGTGTACTGTGAGTGTGTGTGTGTGTGTAATATGTGTGTGTAATGTGTGTGTGTGTGTGTGTGTGTGTAATATGTGTGTGTAATGAGTGTGTGTGTGTGTGTGTAATGTGTGTGTATGTGTGTGTAATGTGAGTGTGTGTGTGTGTGTGTGTGTAATATGTGTGTGTAATGTGTGTGTGTGTGTGTGTGTGTGTGTGTGTAATAGTGTGTGTAATGTGTGTGTGTAGTGTGTGTGTGTGTGTATGTGTGTGTGTAATGTGTGTGTGTGTAATGTGTGTGTAGTGTGTGTAATGTGTGTGTGTGTGTGTGTGTGTGTGTAATTGTGTGTGTAATGTGTGTGTGTGTGTGTGTGTATATGTGTGTGTAATGTGTGTGTGTGTGTAATGTGTGTGTAATGTGAGTGTGTGTGTGTGTAGTGTGTGTAAGATGTGTGTGTAATGTGTGTGTGTTGTGGTGTGTGTGTAATATGTGTGTGTAAAGTGTGTGTGTGTGTGTGTAATATGTGTGTGTAATGTGTGTGTGTGTGTGTGTGTGTAATATGTGTGTAATGTGGTGTGTGTGTGTGTGTGTAGTGTGTAATGTGTGTGTATTGTGTGTGTGTGTGTGTGTGTGTGTAATTGTGTGTGTATGTGTGTGTGTGTGTGTGTGTGTGTGTAATGTGTGTGTGTGTGTGTAATGTGTGTGTGTGTGTGTGTGTGTAATGTGGTGTGTGTGTGTGTGTGTGTAATGTGTGTGTGTGTGTGTGTGTAATATGTGTGTGTAATGTGAGTGTGTGTGTGTGTGTAATATGTGTGTGTAATGTGTGTGTGTGTGTGTGTGTGTAATGTGTGTGTGTGTGTAATATGTGTGTGTAATATGTGTGTGTAATGTGTGTGTGTAATATGTGTGTGTAATGTGTGTGTGTGTGATGTGTGTGTAATGTGTGTGTGTGTGTGTGTAATATGTGTGTGTAAGTGTGTGTGTGTGTGTAATGTGTGTGTGTAATGTGTGTGTGTAATGTGTGTGTGTGTGTGTGTGTGTGTGTGTGTGTAATATGTGTGTGTAATGTGAGTGTATGTGTGTGTGTGTAATGTGTGTGTAATGTGTGTGTGTGTGTGTGTGTAATGTGTGTGTGTGTGTAATATGTGTGTGAATAGTGTGTGTAATGTGTGTGTTGTGTATGTGTGTGTAATGTGTGTGTGTGTGTAATATATGTGTGTAATGTGTGTGTGTGTGTGTGTGTAATGTGTAAGTTGTGTGTCTGTAATGTGTGTCGTGTGTGTGTCTTGTGTAGAGTGTGTGTGTGTGAGTTGTATGTGTGTGTGTGTGTAATGTGTAGTGTGGTGTAATGGGTGATGTGGTGTGTGTGTGTAATATGTGTGTGTAATGTGTGTGTGTGTGTGTAATATGTGTGTGTATTGTGTGTGTGTGTGTGTGTGTGTGTGTGTGTGTACAGGTCTGGCTCTAATAGAGATGAGGCAGGGCCCCTCCCTCGCGCTTCGTCCTGCAGCAGAAGCAGGATCTCCAGGCCCAGCTGGAGGAGCTGCTGGGTACAGATGGGGTTCTGCTGTACCCCACCCACCCACCACATCGCCCCCAAACACCACCACCCCCTCTTCACCCCCTTCAACTTCGCCTACACAGGTACCTGCTCACCCTGGCAAACACACACAGGTAACCCTAAACTACACAGGTACCTGCTTGCCATGGCAACCGCACACAGGTAACCCTAACCTACACAGGTAACCTGCTTGCCATGGCAACCAAACACAGGTAACCCAGTCACACCAGTTCTTCCTTCGTATTGGTAATGCAGTCGCACAGTATATGCATTACCCCCATCCATGTGTAAGAAAACACAGTGTAGCATTTTAGATGTTTCCAACACACACTGAGTTTGTTAGGCTTGCATAAAACAACAGCGTTTTTTCGCCTGTAGCATTGTCAATACTGAGACAGTTCTTGAGATTTTATGCCAAAAAAGGTTGACATTTTACAACAAAAATATATTTTAGATGCCATGGGTTCCTTTGG